>NC_056747.1:310872460-311154960 GCF_019279795.1 Protopterus annectens | reverse complement strand
TCATTATCTCATTTGTTGAAAAAAGCCCTTGTTTGTTGTCTGACTACACAGTGGTAAAGATAACCCTGAAACAGGTAGAATCAGGGGAATTGTGCTAGGTTTTGTGATTCAGTGCAACCTTGTTACAGAATGTGAATAAGAAAGACAGTTAATTAAAGAAGGTGTACAGAATGCATGGAGATGGGGAGTAATGGTGTCTCCTTATCAGCTGAGCCATAGATACCCACAAGAGATGTTCCTGGAGTACCACCTGGTGTAAGCTACAAATGAGTGAGGAAGGAGTTTGATTTAATTCATTAATAGAAGGAATATTTCTCCTACTTAAAATAAATGCACATTTCTTGGATTAGCGTGGCAGGCAGATTAGAGTCCTAACCAAGTATTTAAAGAATAAGGACTTAGAAAGGCATAGTGTTGTTATGTAAAATTTGAATGCCAGTTTACTGTGTGATAGATGGTATTAGTGGAGAGTTTTCCCCATTTCACCCTGTAATATATAAAAATAATGAAGAGGAGAAGGAGAAGTGTGACAGTTTCTTCTTTATCAGTGAGATGCAGTCACGTCCGGTATGATGTTGACAAGTTGTTATGCATAGAAGTACCAGTTTCTTTAGCTAAAAATTCATGCTTTAATTTGGTTTTTCAGGCATCATATACCTCCATGACTAGTGGCTTCTAATTGATTTCTATAAACTGATTCACTATGAATGTGACCCACTACTCCTATAGGGGAATATAATAAGGCTTTTATAGTAGGTACTTACTCAGTGATTTTTTTATGCTATATGATTAACATTTTATGTATGCTTAATTAAGACTTACAGCTGGAAGGCTATTATATGGGCATAGTTTCTATGAACTCAAATATGAAAATTCTTCCTCAAATGAGTACTACTTGTCTTGTTCTGCTGGTTTTAGGTGTCGGAATTCTCAGAGCCGGTTTGTAAAGGACAGATCCAATATAGGTAATGATAAGTTGCTTCTATTATTCTTCCAAGTAGGGATTGTGGTGTTTGTTTATACATTTTATGAAAGTTTTTGACACCCTGATTGGGCCATATATGTTAATCATCTAAAATTGTTTTTGACTGCTTCTAATATGTCAAGATGGGGTCCACATTGAAGACTTTGGTCTTGTTTAGTTGACACATGATTGTTCAAACCCAAAACATATAAAACTTTTGGAGTTTTCTCATTAAAACAGTGATATTCTAGATGTGTACACAACTATTTATGTGTATGTTTATCTACATATGTATGTTAAATGTGTCATGTGTGGATATATGCGGAAACGTATTTGCATACACATAAGTGCTTGGAACAACAAACAGAAATTCTGAAATTTAATTTAAAAGAAATAAGAGAGAAATGGGTAGGAGAAGTAGGTGATATGAATAAGAAAGAAGAGAGAGATAAGTAAATATCTCCTCTAATTTATAAGCACTTACTTTGCATTTTCTGTATTTATTGCATACTTACATATTTAATTCTGTCTTCTTTAGACACAATTCAATTGTATATATAATTTTCTCAATCATGCAATGTTTCTTTCACTTATATATACAACTACATAGCTCATAATAATATAATTCATTTTTCTTAGACTTCAGTGCTTAGATTGGCAGAACAGCATTGTATCGTTTAATAGGGTTCTTTAATTATCTCCTAAACTAGGAATTTAGAAAATTCCATGTTGCTAATTTACATTATTTACAATTGCATTATATATTTTATTTGCTGTTTATTCTTTTTTTCTATGGCCTGGCTTTTTATATTTTATGATCCATAAACATAAGAGATTCACCTTTATTTGCTATGTTATGTTGGTCTATACTTCTAGCTCTTGTAAAGATAAAAAAACAAATTTATTATATAGATAGATATATCTATTTTATCTTTGAATGTTAATAGTTTAAATAGTCCAAGGTAAAGATCAGAATTATTACAATAATTAAATATGAATAAAGCTCAAGTCATTCTACTACAAGAGGCTCATACTAAACATAAAGAAAAAGATATTTGGAATCCAGGAAAATTTACCTTTATAACTCAATTGTCTTTTAAAACAAAAAAGAGGTGCCATGATCCTATGGGGAAAAAGCATAGTATCTCAACAAATTATCTATAGATACAAAGATTAAGATTTCTAACCTTTACAATTTTTTAAATGTAACAATAGGTTATGGACTCTTGCAAATCTTTATTGATTTTCAGGTATGGGACAAAGTCTTGCTAAGAAAAATTTAGATATTATTCTTAATAAATACAAAGATAGTTTAATTATAGGTGGGGACTTTAATAACATATTAGGAGACTCTTATATCAGTAATAAAAAGTAATTAAAATTGACCCCAACAGCAAAATACTAAAAAAATAGATAGAATCTTTCAATTTAAAGGATATTTTCACTATGAAAGATCTTTGTTCATTACTTTTTTCTCACCAGGATTATAGATATGGCGCACATACCAGAAAAGACTAAATAGAAATTCACAGGACATAATTTCAAGAAAACCACAGTTTACTATAATTTCCTGTCCTATTTCTGACCATGATTCTCTCATCTTAAGATTTCAAACTAACTTCAAGAGATTGTCCCTCTTGACTAGAATTCCTGCATATATAATGAAACTCAAGGGATTTAAACCATGATTAATCTCTGGACTTAATTTGTTTTTGGAATTCAATAATACACCAGATACATATATAGTTATGATATGAGATTCATATTTTTGGTAAAATTCTAACCTGATATAAAATACAATTATAGAATGGGACTCAGAACTAAAAAACCTTCAAAAATGACTTCTTCTGGCTAAATCTGAAATTGTCAAAAATAATAAATCCAATCTACAAGAAATAGAAACTTTAAAAAATCTCAACATTTTAACTCACAAATCAAATCTGCCTTTTGAAATATTAAGAATGAATTCTTACTCTTTATCCCATAAACACATGCATAATCTTTCTAAAAGAGTCAAGATGCAATCAAAAATTAATAATATTTTAGAAATTAGACATGAAAGATATAAAAAAAACACAGACATTGGTGAAATTCTCAACACTTTTATTTTTCATTACACAACTCAAAATACAAATTCTGGCTCTGTTATAACAACTTCAATTGTAGTTTTTGTCAATCTTAATATTAAGACAATGCCATCAAATTTAAAAGTTGATTTAAATAAGCTTTTATCTTACAAAGAAATTGTAGATAAAATTAAAAAAGTTAAAACCTAATAAAGGTCCAGGCATAGATGGGATAATTGCAGAAATATATAATTCCCCCTCCATATTATATCTTTCTTTCACAAAGCACTTATTGAAATCCAGCCTCAAGAAAAGATTCCACCTTCTTGGAAATATTCTCTAATTGCATCAATATTAAAATAAAACAAAAATTCACAATCCTGGTCTTCCTATAGACCTATCTCAATTTTAAACAATGATTATAAAATTTTCATGTCTATCATTACTGACAGAATAAAAGAGCCTATAGCACAAGTAATTGCTTTTGATCAAACAGATTTTATATATCAATGACAAATGCATGATAATATTAGGCGCATTTTGTCTCTTATAGGCTTTTTTGAACAGGAAGAATAAATAAGCCTTATTAATTAGTCTCTATATTGAAAAAGCCTTTGATTCTTTCTATTGAAATTACTTATTCAAAATCTTAGAATGGTTAGATTTTCCCCAAAAAACTTAATTTCACTTGTAAAAAATATTTATAAAAATAGCATTGCTTACTTCAAAATAGGTCCCTTTATTTCCGAATATATGTCATTGACAAAAGGCGCCAAACAAGGTTGTCCTCTTTCTCCAATTGTATTTGCTTTAGTAATTGAAATTCTTGCTAACTTAATTAGAAATAATCCAAATATTAGTGTTATTGAAGTATCCAATACTTAGTCATCTAAAATCATGTTATTTTCAGATGATATTTTATTAACACTTTTAAATTCGTGACCAACCATGCTTGAACTAGAACCTGCTATGCATTTCAATTTATTTCTGGTCTCTATTTTAATCAATTCAAATCTAATTTTATAAAAAAGAAAAAGAAAAAACTTGTATACATATATATATATATCTATCTATATATATATATATATATATATATATGTGTGTGTGTGTGTGTGTGTGTGTGTGTGTGTGTGTATATATATATATATATATATATATATATATATATATATATATATATATATATAGGTACACAGGAGGCCTGCTCACTAGAATATTTAGGTGTCAATTTTTTATCATCCATAGATGAAATAAAGACTGTTAGTAATGATAGGATCATAAATGTAATAAAGAATATTACCTCTAAATGGAATAAACTTATCATTTCATTTGAAGATAGACTTTAATTAATAAAGATTATTCTTTCCCTAAAATATCATATATATAATCCATTCCGTGACTCTTTTTTCAAATAAACAACAGATTGTGAAGTAAATAGGCAACTCTTAAAATTCCTTTGGTTTCCCAATAAACCCAGAATAGCATTTTTTTTATCACATAAGACCCTGAATAGATAGGGAATTAATTTTCCTGACATTGAAACTTATATACAAGCTTCAATTTTTAAAATAATATCAAATTGGATTGACCCAAATTATAACTCTAATTGGAAACTTTACAATTAACTCTTTTTGATAACAAGAACAATATATTATGTAATCATAACTCATCTAATTCAGACAATTTTCTTTGGTATTGTCTTTTAATCTAATCCAGTATAACTTTTTTCTCCCACACACTCTGTCTACTTGAACCTTATATTAAAATCCTTTAGAAATTGGATTTACTCCAAAATAGATATAAAAATCTGGTTTGAATTCATAATACCCTTCAGTATCACAAAAAATTCTTCAATAAAATTCACAATCATACACTTGTGATTTGGGAGACCATGAACTTTGTTTGCTAGTATCATTGCTTTTAAAGAATTAAAAGTTAAAGTTGTTCAACAACTAATCTCAGAATTTGATTTAAATCCTCAGGATTGATTTGTAGAGCAAAATGAGAAAATACATGCTCGGAACTATGTTTATCTATCTCTAATTTGCATTTTAAAGAAGAACCTAAATTAATTTATTTTCTCTATGAACTCATATATAACAAACCAAAAATTGATAACTTCATCTCAAAATGTTATAAACTATTTATTGAATACAAAATAAATTTAAAAACAAAATTTTGGAGCCACATAATTTTAGGTCTTGCATCCCAATTTACCTCTCATAGCAAATCTCAAATGTTATCATATGTGAGATATACATCTTGGTCTCAATATATATATATATATATATATATATATATATATATATATATATATATATATATATATACTTGGAAATGTTTGCATAGAGATGTTTTCATTTTAACTCCAAATAGCATAGCGAAAATAAATGGAAAGACAACATACTGTGTTGGAGATGTCTACAAAAATATAAAGTTGGCTGGACTCATGTATTCTTTGATTGTCCTTCCATGAGATTATTTTGGGTTAAGATAGAAGCTTTATTTTCTGAAAATTTTTATTATCTAAATCTTTAATTTTATTTAATGTAAATGAAAGAGATGATTTGAAGAATGTTAACTTTTCTCTCTTATGGACTATTCTTGTGATATCAAGGAAATATATTACCAAAAAGTGGAGAATATCTACATCACCATCTTTTGAGGCCTTTCTTCCCTTCTTAAAAGAAATAGCATTCAGAGAGTCAGAGTCAAAGAACAAATAATTTATCCTAACTTTTTTAATAGCAATCCATGGACAAAAGTGATATATTTTACAGATTTTTATCAATTGAATTCTGATACTAGTATTAAAAATTCTAATAAAAATGGAAAATGGGAAATTCTTAATGAACAAATGGAGCTATAATTATACTGTTCTCTTTTCAGGCCTTTGTATATATTGTAGATAGTTTATCTTTATTTCTCATTTATAATTGAACTATTTAACATTTACATTACATTTCTATTGCATTTGATTGCATGTTGCTTCTTACTTGCAAAATTTAATTGAAAAGTAACAAAAAAAAAAACAGTGATATTGTCAAGGTCGCAAAACACAAAACATATTTGCACTCCTTGATATAAGGCTAACCCCCCACTGCCAAACCTAATATATCCACATCAATATCTATCTGTCTATCTATCTATCTATCTATCTATCTATCTATCTATCTATCTAACTTACATATACCAAAACAACCAAATGACAATATTGCAAATATTGTCACCTAAAAGTCAACATTTGCAGTGTCATCAGCTCAGTGTGCATGCTCTGAGAATAACCTTAGAGCATGCAAACTTTAAAACAGTGTTTTCGGCACAGGGCAAGTCCACTTGCACCTACATGTTGGTGATTTATTGCTCACTCCTTCTCCCCTCACTGAAATAATCTCCTGTTAAATATAAAATAAAGTGATAGCCTCACTTTCTTTAAGACATACTTGATGATTAGATAGGCACCTGTAAGTTTGTCCTGGGCTTGACTTGCTTTGCCTTCTGGGAGGCAGGATGTGTCCTGTGAGGGTTAGTACTGGCAACGTAATAATAGGCTATATACTGAGTCTGCTTTGTAAAAGCTATACATTTATGACTCTATGAAAAACTTAACACTGAATGAAGAAGGTACCAAAATGAGCAACCACACTGATTTAACTAAGAAAACCAAGGGATACCTCCTGCAGCAGTTTCATATGGTTTATATATTTTAAACTTCATTCTGACAGAACTCAAAACATTTTATTTTAAAGTACAGTGTGTTTGTAATATGCCACTGAATACTTTTTTTTAGAATTGTGCCCCCTTCTGCTTCAATATATTTATTTTAACCATTTATTTTAGTCTGAAGTATGGGTCTTTTCTGAACTATGGAACTAAAAAAATACACATTATTAACTTTTGTAATAAAATTAGTTAACTAAATGGTATTTTAAAATGTGCATCTTGTGCTGTTTTTACAAGTTGAGTCTTTTTAATACATATTTATGGAGTCCTAGGGATTATTGTAAAGATTGTCTCTTTGGTGTGCTGTTTTTGAAATACTACAAATTCTTTGAAAAGACTAAAAAGGCTGCTTATACTCTGTTTAAAAACATGTCTTGCCAGCTGTTGTCTCAGATTTGTAATAAAAGCAATTATTGCAATATAAATTTTAAGGTTTTAAAGTATAAATCACCTTCTCTTTGTAACTACTGCTGACTGAAGAAGTGGTGGCTCTTATTGTACTGAATAGACTACAATGAGTTCATCTCTAACGCAGTAAGTACATTTCCTCTGCTCTTTAGTGTGGACAGTGACCCTAATTCCACTCATCCCTTTTCTTTACCCAGGTATAACTTATTTATCTTAAACATATACTACTAAAGACTATACTCAGAAATGTACTTTTCATATACCTTTACTCTTTAATATATTGCCAATGAATCTATACACCAACTTCTATATACTAATGTGGCTTCTAGCAGTGATAACTATGATTTCAAAAGTTACTCTGAATATTAATCAATACATACTACCAACTAATTTACTTTTCCATTCAGTACATATATTTATCTCAATTAAATTCTTTCTTCATCCCGGATAAATAAACATTCACAGACTCTTTATGTAGTCATTATTGGTGCTGCCTAAACAAAAAGTAAGCATTCAAAAATATTTATTTATTTATTTATCTATTTATTTATCATTTGTTCACAGAGTAAGAGGCCAGTATATTGACCCTTTTCAGTCATGATCTGAGCTCAAAAAGAAGAAAATACATTGCAATCTTTTAATCAACAATGATATATATATATATATATATATATATATATATATATATATATATAATTAGTACATAGCAAAATTCAGAACATAATAAGATTGAAAGCAGATAGAGTAACAATAAACATCCAGTCAGAATGCACTGAGAAAAAAGATTATAAAAAATTCTTGCTAAGATGTACAAAAAATACAGTGCAATTATACATATAATACATAACTTCCTGCATACATGTGAAATATCTGTGTATGAAATGTCACATTAAGAGCCTGAGAAAGGTTTAATAAATATATTCTGTTATTCATGATGATATGGGATGGTAAGTTACCTAACCATAGTCATTGTAGTAGGTGCAGGTAGATTCTGTAAAGAGATGCTCTTTAAGTGCATCTTTGAATCTTTTAATGGTTACTAGATTTTTGACATCTGTAGGTTCTAGGTAGCGGATTCTACTCTAGAGAAAGTTGTCTCACCTACAGCAGTTTAAAATGGAGGGCATACTAAAGAGAAACTATTGTTCTATGTACTTCTGAGTACATAAGTGCTGTCATGTAAGGGTGGTTTCACTGTTAAGGGGGGGGGGGTTAGCACCTTGTAAATTAGAGCACTTAGAAAAAAAGTGGACCTATGTGTAGAACAGAGGGTGTGTTATGACTTTAAGAAGCTATCAAAGTGTGGCCACATGCATATAAATACAGAGCATTGCAGGCAGCACTGCCATTTTGAGTGAGCAACCAGACTGTTAACATGTATGAGTGCAGTAGTCAGTCTATTTATAAATTTATTTAAGTTTAAGTTACTAAGCCTCAATCCTGATGTGTTTGTATGTAATAAAGCTGCTTTAACCAAACCCACAACTGTTCATCTGTTTTATCCTAACCAGATGAGAGACAAGGTATCAGAAGTGGGATGCCTAAATGACACGGTGATAGAGGTTGCATGTCTGAATGACATGGTGTTAGAAGTTTTGTCCCAACCTGCTCAAGTGATTGAAAAAGGTCAAAAATGAATTTCAGGTAATTAAAACTCACATAATGATTTATTTCATAAAGAAGACAATATGAAGCATTCGCAAAGCACAAAATGTATTATTAATCAAACAAAAATCACAAAACGCATTATTGATTAAACAAAGTATTGGAAACCACTATAATACTTATGATAGTATTCAAAATTACTTCTGATTTGCATAACAAGCATGTTAAAAATAAAACTAGCATAGGAAAATTATAATGAGCATGGTGAAATCAAACAAGCATAATGAGTACAATAAAAGGGCAAAATGAGCATTGAAAAGCAAAGCAACTGTATTTTTTTAGTAAACAACCATGTTTTGTACATGAGCTGCTATTTTACATTGACTAAAGCTATTCAAAGTATAACTAGAGTTGTTTGAAGTATCTCAGACTGTGCAAAGTGTTTGCAGTGTGTATGCTTTATTACAGTACAATTATTTCAGAGTTTGCTGTGTGCAAAGTACAGTTATTTCACTAAGTGCAGTCAGAATACAGTCATTTTAAAAAGTTTCTTGTGCTGTGTACACTTCATTTACAAAGTCCAGTCATTTTGAAGTGTTTCTTACACTGATAAGAGTGGTTTCACAAAGTATAGTGATTTCAATCTGTTCTTGTGCTATGGAGACTTACTTCACAAAGTGCAGTTATTTTGAAGAGTATTGTGCTGTTGAGCATAAGTACAAATTTCTGGCATAAATTTCTGACATATATGTGTGCATGTTTGTACATAATTTCAAAGGTCTTTCTTACTGTGTGTTGGCATGGCAGAGGCATTTCGCAGACCTAGTCCACTTGTGTTGGATCATAATATTGCAGAGAACTGGAGAGTATTTGAGCAGGAATATGATATTTTCATACAAGCAGCTTTTTCTGATAAAGATGCACATATGAGAGTACTTATTCTGCTTAATCTAGTGGGGTCAGAAGCCATTGAAAGAGAACATTCATTTCTGTATGCACCAGCAGTATATGCAAGATTAGGGGAAAACCATCATATTGTTGTACAAGCTGAATCAAGAGAGGACCCTGAGTGCTTGAAATGTAAATTTAGAGAAATGTGTAACCCCCAGATAAATGTTACATTGGAGAGCCACTTATTTTACACAAGAGATTAAAAGCCAGGAGAAACATTTGCAGCTTACATTACTGACTTGAAACAAAGCTAAAACATGCAGATTTGGTGATTTGAAAGATGAGTTGATAAAGGACAGGCTCATATATGGTATTAATAATGCTGCAGTGAGAAAGATTTTCTTTGAGATAATGATTTAGTGTTGAGCAAAGCCATAGAGATTTGTCAAATACACAAGCTTAGAGAATGGCACATAAATATGCTTGCAAGTGATACGAGCATGGTTTCAGCAGCCTCTAGAGCAAACACAGACAGTATGCAGCACATTGCTAACAGAAACAGGCCTAAGCATATGGCAGCTGCAGCCCTTGTGGAATTTCCAGGGAGACCCTGTACTTTTCCAGTAAGTTCTAAGACTAGCTCAGTAAAACGGACATGCTCAGTGCAGCACAAGGGTGAGTCAGCAAAACCCAAGTCAAGTTGCATTGCTAACTGTCATAATTGTGCCAGTCAGGAGTGCAAAAGACAAAAGTGCTTAGCATTTGGTTAGCAATGTCACAAGTGTAAAAAATGAAACCACTTTCCAAAACTTTGGAAATCAAGTAAGCCTCATTAATTTATTAAGAAAGGTCACTCAAAAAAGCAAGTTGATCATATAGCAGCTGTAACTCAACTTTCTATGTAGATCGTGTATCAGTGGTTGGTGAAAAGGTTAATGCAGTAGAATTGTTAGCAAAGAAAGAAGTGTTTTGTACTGTCCTGATTAATGGTAAACCCACAGAGCTCAAAGTGGACACTGGTTCAAAGTATAATGTTATGTCAGCAGAAACATTTGCTAGAGTAAGAGCTGGTGAACAACTTAATTTGGCCAATTGTGTGAAGCTTGTTCCTTATGGAGATGAAGAGATTCAAACCGATGGCTCAGTAGTACTTTCATTCTATTCAGCTGGGAACAGTTACAGCTTGCAACTTTATGTAATCAAAGGACCTGTAGAGTCATTATTAGGTCTCAGAGACAGTTTACAAATAAAAATGCTTTCTTTTACCAAAGACGTCCATTATGTAAGCACATGTCCTTAGCTCTAGTTTCACTGATGCTATTTTCACATAGTATGCTGATATTTTCGAAGACAGTCTAGGTAAACTTCCAGGTGTGTACTCCATGAAATTAGACCCAGAGGTCAGTCCAGTGGTCAGACCAGTGAGAAGAGTTCTGATAGCTATGCAGGACAGAGTCAAAGTCCAGTTAGATAAAATGGTACAGCAAGGTGTGATTTGTCCAGTTACAGAACCAACTGAATGGGTGTCTTCCATTGTAGTCGCTCATAAGAAAAGCTCAGATGAAATCAGAATATGTATTGACCCAAGAGACTTAAACAAAGCATTAAAGAGACCCCACCATCCTATGCATATAGTCAAGGATGTTGCTACCGTCATGCCAATTGCCACTGTTTTTTCTGTCTTAGATGCAAAGAGTTCATTTTGGCAAGTAATGCTTGATCGCAAATCTTCACTACTGACTACAATCAGCACACCATTTGGTAAATACAGATTTCTCAGAATGCCTTTTGGAGTAAATTCTACCAGTGAAGTCTTTCAGTGTGCAATGGAGCAATTTTTTTACGTGCTATCCCTGTGCTATAATAGTAGATGATTTACTAGTTGGAGGCAATGGTGAAGCAGTGCATGGCAGAAACCTCAGAAAAGTTCTGGAAAGAGCACTTGAAGTAAATCTAATGTCCAGTCCTCTGAGATGTAAATTCAGGCTACCAAAATTTACTTATGTAAGGCATTTATCTACCGTTTCAGGTAATTATGACTAGATCATTCCAAACAGCCATTCTTGAGATGCTAGCTCCAGATAATGTCCAAGCCTTACAGCATTTTCTTGATATAGTTAACTATTTGGGCAAGTTTATACCAGACTTCAGTAAATTATCAATGCCTCTAAAAGAGCTGACATGCAAAAATGTTACCTAGTCATGGTTGGAACAGCAACAGAGAGCATTTGATGACCTGAAACAGAAAATTGCCAGTCCACCAACATTAAGATACTATGATGTACACAAACCAGTAATTCTTTCCTGTGATGCTTCAAAGTCCAGTCATGGTGCAGTTATTCTACAAGAGGGCAGACCAGTAGCCTTTGTTTCAGGAACTCTTACCCAAACTGAGATGCATAATGCTCAAATTGAGAAGGAACGTTTGGCAATTGTGTTCGCATGTTCAAAGTTCCATGATTATATTTATTATATATTTATGGCTATCCAGATTGAGACTGATCAGCAACCTCTAGTCACTATTTTAAAGAAGCCTATGCATACAGCTCCAGCAAGACTATAAAGAATGATGCTCAGATTACAAAAGTACAACTTCAAAATAGTCAATACAAAAGGCAAAGTTCTTTATCTGGCTGATACCTTATGCAGATTGCATAGAAATACCACAGAAAAGCTTGATGCAGAGAAGTTTGACTTCAATATCATGGAAGTGCATAATTTTTCTACCACAGGACTTGATGAGCTAAAATATCATACAAAGACTGAGCCAATTTTGCAAAAGCTCAACCACTTCATTAATGCTGGATGGCCATCAAAGCAATCTTGTGTACTAACAGAAGTACAACCTTATGTTCCTTACAAAGATGAGATGATGGAAGATGGTATCATTTTCAAAGGTCCTAAAGTTGTCATTCCTACTTCCTTGCAACATAAGTACATCCAGATTTTGCATTGTGGCCACCCAGGTTCCGAAGCTACCAAAAGAAGGGTAAGAGGATTAGTAATTTTGCCTTCTCTGTCAAAAGATATCAATAAAGTACTTTCATCTTGTTCAGTATGCTATAGTACTAAATTGCATTTGCAAAAAGAGCCACTTCAGCTAAACCAGATTCCTGAACTACCTTGTCAACAATAGCCACTGACATATTCGAGTGGAATAGTCAACATTGCTTAGTGTTGGTAGACACTTATTTGAATTGGTTCAAGATTGATATGCTACCCAACCTAACGTCCAGTACTGTCATTAGTAAGTTGAAACATCATTTCCACACCAGGGCAGCAGGTCAAGTCCAGAAGATGCAACCAAGAACACACTGGGGAGAGTAGTTAAAATGTATTGAGAATAAACAAGGATTAAGCGCTTTCATACAAGAACTTCATCAGAATCAGCATACACTTCCATTTTACACACTTAAATACTCCTCCCTTGATCACACATCCAATAGAAATTCTCCATCAATTAGCCATTTAAATCCCAAACAAAATGATGAATAAAATACTTAAATTAATATTCAAAGATATATCTAGTATACATATAACTATTAAAAACCAGAGTGACAAACCTTTTTGACATTACTACATTGTAACAAACGTATGTATCTAAGATTCTATACTTGACTCCTATTGAAATTCTATAAAACCCAATTACACTGTGTATGACTTTCATTTTAAAATACAGGTGATACCCAGACTCTAATTTAGGCCAGGGGGGTAGTGGCATTTAGTCTAAGTTGCCAACTTAGCTCTTTTGCTGCCCTGGTGTGGATATTTCTGTGTTTGGTTTGTCCTATTCCTGTGGCTGAAACATCATTTCTCAGTTCACAGTAGTCCACACAAAGTTATTTCTGACAACGGTGCCCAGTTTACCAGTCAGCTATTTCAGAAATTTACAAAAGAGTGGAACTTTATCCATGTTACCAGTGTCCTGAGTATCCACAGTCAAACGGCCTAGCTGAATGTGCAATACAAAGTGCAAAGCAATTACTAGAGAGGTCAAAGCATGACAATACCGATGTTTTCTTGAATTTTATTAATCTCAGAAATAACACCCATGACGATTTACTTGGCTCACCTGCTCAGAGACTATCTAGGCAAACAAGAACAACCTTGCCTATCATTTCCAGTTTGTTGGTGCCTAATGCTAAAAACACCAGAGAAATCAAAGCCAACTATTCAAAGAGCATTTATTTCCGAAGTCCAACTATGATAAAATGAGCAGATTACTTCGTCCATTGAAAGAAGGAGAGATAGTGAGGAAACAAACGGTGAAAGTGTGATCAAATTGGTCAAGTGAGAGGTATATGTGCTGAGCCAAGATCTTACCTAGTAGAATCTGAGTGTATAGAATACAGAAGAAATTGCAGGCATCTTCATCCAGTGTCTGAATTGATATTGCAGCATTCTACCTGTGATACAGACTCTAGATCTCAGAGCAATCCAGACAATGTTCCTGTTGAAGGACGTGTCTCAGTACCTATTCCAATTCCTGATGTCCCAGATGTCCCTGAAGTTGAACATTCATTAAAGACAGTCACTGTTGCTAAGTTTATTTAAATTACTAAGCCTCAAGCCTGATGTGTTTGTATGTAATAAAGCTGCTTGAACCGAACCCACAACTGTTTGTCTGTTTTATCCTGACCGGATGAGCAACAATATGAGACACTGAAAGCCTTCTGGAAATTTTTAACAAATTGCAGTGATGCATCTGGGAATCTGTGAGTATTGTGGGCTGAATGCATAATGGCAAAAAGAACATATTCAACTTTGGGTTTCAAAATATTTTTAGCAATGGCCCAGAGAGCAGCAGGTGAAAGGAAGTTACTAATTTTGTAGCATAGTGTTAATTAAGCAAGAACGTTATCACTTAGAAAATCTTTGTGTGTGGTAAAGGAAAGGGTAGAGTTGAGTATTAGGCCTAGTTACCTCTGTCCAGTGACATTAGGTACTATGTTCCCATTAAGATCTGTTAAAAGAACAGGAGGATAGTGGGTAGTTTCTTGAGTGAGGGAAAGAACATGACTTTTTTTTAGTTTTAATTAGTAGTTTGTTAGTAGTGGACCAGATACATAACTGAGTGAAGTTGTCCTGTAACTTGGTTTGCAGGTCAGACTGGCTAGCACTGGATTACAGGAGAAGCATATCATCCGCATACATTATTAATCAAAATGTTGGTAATTCTTGGGGTACATCATTAACAAAGAGAAGAGAAGAGAAGAAGAAAGGAGAGGAGAGGAGAACCTAGCACAAGCTCTTGCTGTACTCCTTTATTAAGTTTATCAAGAGTAGAGAATAAGGCAGTGCTATTAATCTGGATGGTTCTGTCTTTTAGATACCTATGAAACCAGAAAATATTGTTATCTCCAAAGCTGAGTCATTTGAGTTGTTGAGAAGTAGAGTATGGCTGACTGTTTCAATAGCCCTTGTCGTGTCAACAAAGGAACCTACAGTAGGAAATCTCTCATTCATATTGCAAAAAATTGTATCAGTGGCCATTACCAGGGAAGTAAAGTACTGAAGGCATTGTGAAAGCAATGGTGTGCATCACTTAACAGGCCATAGCTGTTAATCTGCTTAAGTAGTAGTTTGTATAAAAGTTTTTCAAATATTTTGGTAATAGGGCACAGAGTAGAAATAGGTCAATAATCCTTCAACCCTCTAGGACAAGTGACTTTATTTTGAAGAATTATAACTGTGTGCTTGAATTCTGATGAGACAGCGCCTGATGTGAGAAAGATATTAAAGATATGAGTAAGGGGTTTAAATGATTTCTTTCACCTGCAAGCATTAAGAAGTTGGGATGAAGAATGCTGGATTTAGACCCTGAAATGCTGAATTTGAGAAGTAGGGAATAGATTTGTTTTACTGAAATTTCAGAGAAGGGAAAGTTTGCTACATGAGAGGCTTGAAGATGAAAGTTTTGGTTCATTGATGGGGGAGTAAATTGTTAGGAAGGCTTTAGTTATGCTGGTTATGGTAGACTGCAAAATGTGAGCATAATCATCAGCAAAGGTGATTGATTCAATTTTACTGGTTCATTACTGTTAACTGAAGAGCTATTTAATGTCCTGTTAAGTGTTTTATTTCTTTCCAAAACTGATTGGGTCTGGACTAGTTTGCTTCGTGTTTATGTCTAAGGTACAGGGCTTTTGTGGTATTTGTTACAATTCTTGTTTACTTTCCTTAAACTCAGAAATGTTGCAATACCTCTGTATTGCTGGGATTACCCTTCCAGTTTTTCCAGGCTAAATCTTTAGCTTTAATTTTGTTTTTAATGTTCCCTGAAAGATGTGGCAACACTGAGATCTAAGTCTTATTTTTCTAAGACTGTAGTCTTCCATAACTTCTTGCTTAGAAAATATCTCAGATCTTAAGCGAAAAAAAAAGTAAGTCTGAGGAAATCCACTGCAACACAGTGTCTAATTAGTATACACATATTAATACTTATGATGTTCAACCATTCAGTGTCCATTCCATTCTATTCTAAAACCATTACTTTACATAAATGTAACACTACTGCATGTGATGCTTATGAAAAAAATTAAATAATCTGGGAAAAGTTACAGTACTTTCAAAGAAAAATCCATAAACATTGTGCCAATGTTTTTTAAACCAATATAAACATGTAAAATGGTGAATTTTACTTCCCTGTTTAGCAAAAATGTAATATGAAATAGACAGAATGCAAAATAGTATACATTGCATTTACTGACATGAACATGTATTAGAGCTCTCAGATTGAAATTAGCCCTGTTTATTGACTGTTTGCACTGTTGAAGAGACTGCTGCTTAAATTTTATGAGTAGGACGCATGAAAATGCTTTATTTGGACAGTAAGTTATTGAAACTGTAACTGAAAATTGGACAATATCTTCTAGAATTCAAAAGCCACATAAAATCCTGTTTGGGAACTTATTAATAAAGGATGTAAAGGAAGTGATTTAATTTAAAAAGCAACAGGATGCACAGTCGCAATAGATATTACTGCTTTGCTTAATGGAATACCCTTGGAGACATCTCTTAAATTATACCATTGTAAAAACTCTGAAATTCCATTTTGGACTTAAAAGCCAGAAACAATAAGCACACTATATATTCTTTAGCCAGAAGCAGATAGTTTCTGGTATAGAATTTTAGATTTTGCTTACAGGTTTCTGCCTTTTTATGTTTTAATGTTTAATTTCTTGTGCAAGCCTTTTAACTGTCTATACATTTATATGTAAATAAAATACTTAAAATTATTCTTTTTATGCATGGCATGCTATTATTCAGTTTTAACTGCTTGTGGCTGATGTTTTATGTATTACCTTAAGAACTTACGCATTATACCTATGTATCAAACTATGTGGTATCCATCCTTGGAATGTAACTGCTTAGAACTAATTGCTTTGTTTTGAATATTTAAAAGCTGATTTATTATAATGGTAAACAATAAGCTGCACTACTGCATTGCTAGTTTTGACTAACTGCTGATAGTATGCTTTAAAGTTTGGGAACAATGGAATTGGTGCTGAAGAATCACCATTTATAGTCCATTCTGAGTGTGTGTGTGAGCATGCTAATGTGCGTGCAAAATAACTTTAGCTAAGCTAAAATTTCAAGGCTGAATTGAAGGGCACCGGACTTGATCTGAAATGTGTGACAGCAATCAGAACCATTAATTTTAACTGTGATCAGTAGATCTGCATTGTGGAATTTATCAGGGTATAATAGTTCACCCAAGACATCAGTACACATTTGCTTTATGCTTTTAAAGCCACCTTTTATTTGAGTTTTTGTTTTTGGGTACCAGTGGTAGGAATCAAACTCCATACTATTGGATCTGCTGCAGCTTCACATATTGATGGTAGCAGTGTAGTAGATAAAGCATGTAGTCTCTGCATGTCCCATATTAATTAGTGACAACCAGTTGTATTTCAAACTTGTTACATATTAATTGGTGACCCCAGTGAGATCTTGTAAATTGGACTTGCATAGCTTATAAATCAGTTTTGATCACCAAATGTGTGTGCACCCTTGCTGCTACAATGCAAATATACTACAGTGTATAATTTACAGAAGTGGTTTCATTTTATAGTCAGAACAGTTAGTAAACAGCACAAATGAGCACTGTAGTGTATGGAGAAATATCAATGTCACACTGACTAAGGCATGCAAAACCATGATCATTGCATATGCCAATATGTCCACGAAGGATATTATTGCAAAGTGAACTGCAGCTAAAATGCTGTCCACTGAAATTGGAGATAGCCATTTAGTAGCACAAGGTAAAAAACATCCAACAAAATAAATCATTCCATCTTCAGATTATGCCAAAACCCTGTAGAAATTAAAAGTCAAGGCACCCCACATTAAAACAGAGCTCAAACTGTATTACTGCCTGACATTTTTAATTTCTCCAAATGTTTTGGGTTTCTAATACTGTAATATGAATAGACCCGATTCCTATGTTGGTACAATTAAAGTTCATGAAATTAGTATTCTTTCAGTCTTTAATGTTAGCCAAGAGTGACTGGCTTATTAATTTTATAGTTCATTGTTTGAAGGGCTTTAAAAATTTCATTATAGACTAAACTATCATAAAAGTAAAGGCATGGTATATCTTTAGCAGGAAGAAAATGGTTCTTAATTTAAATGTTAGATTTTTTTCTTGTAATCTTCAATCTTTTTCTTAATGTTTTAGTCTCTTTTTCTTGTGCAAACCTTTTATTGCCTTCATATTTACTTGAAAATATGTTTACATTTATTTATTTCAAATAAAGAATTATATTATTCTACTTTTACTTTATTAGTTAGGTACCAATCTGTGTGGTATCCATCCTTGGAAGGGTGAATGTTCAGAACTAATTGATACCTTTGAATACTTAAACGTTAGCTTGTTTCAAGAATAAATGGTGTGTGTGTGTGTGTGTGTGTGTGTGTGTGTGTGTGTGTGTGTGTGTGTGTGTGTGTGTGTGTGTGTGTGTGTGTGTGTGTGTGTGTGTGTGTGTGTGTGTGTGTGTGTGTGTGTGTCTATCTGTCTGTCTGTGTGCATGTGCAAAATAAATATGGCATGTTTCAGCATCTATACTCAAGAAATCTTGACAAAGCAAAAATAATGCAGGGACAAAAGTCCAAATTCAGAAATGTTTTTAAAATTACTTTAGTCTACTTAAGTTAATAGATTGAGTATTTTGCATCAACATACAGTTCTAGAAAACCAAGAAGTATGAAATTCTAATGTCTGATGTCTGGCATTATTGACCAACTGTAGTCCTCAGTGATTTACATGAAAATGAAAAAATGTACAAGAGAGAGGCTAAATATATGTGGCAAAATCAGGCATATCCTACAAAATAATAAGGGATAGTTGAAAGGTTTGTTGGTAAGGTTAAACTGAAAGATTCAGGGCTCTATCTGAGGTGGGTGAAATCCAGGGTAGACAGTGATTATAACTGTGATCTGTAGTTGTGCATGTGGAGCTTATCTGGGCATAGCAGGTGTTGGCCATTACTCAAGGCATTAGCCATACACCCTTAAGACCAATTGCACTTTGTATTTTTAAAGGTATCAGTGCTGTGAGTTAAAGGCCACACTTTTGGCTCCATTCTCCATTCAAATATTGATGGAAGTTGTGTGGGAGTTAAAACCTTTAGTCTCTGTCTGCCACATATTAATCAGTGACAGGTGATCAGATCATAAGTCTATTTGTCATAAAACATTAAAGCTGAATGACTTCTTCAAAGTCTAAAAAGATGTCATAATTTATTTATTAGCCAAAATCCCGACATAATCTGTCAATGCTGCGGTGTGACCAGCATTATCCTGAAGCTTCGCCAACATGAAGCACTCAAATGTTGCTGCAAAATATAGAGACCTCACTATCATTCTTTGCAATACATTCTACGGATCTGTATTGTAGAGTTGAAACTGGTCAGTTATGTGGGCAAAATATATGGGCACAAGCTGCTGAGTGGTACAATGAATCCACAAATCCACGAGGTAACTGTTTAGATACTGAGGATTTGAATTATGCATTAACCACACTGATATATTGCTTCTCAGTGGAACGTCACTCTAAAGATGTTCTATGTCTAGAATTTAGAGTCAGGTGTGGAAAAAAGGCTGATAAATTTTATTAGTCTGGCCTTTTCCTGAGGTGAGGTGTGATCAGTTGCATGGCTTTCTGGTGACTTAAAATAATTGGTACCTTGCAATCAAAATTTGACTGTGACACAAATAATATAGGACAACAGTGGAAAAGATGCAGGGCTAGGTTAAATAATTATGCCACAGCCCTAAATATACTTATAAATGACATTCTAAAAACCTTGCTAATACACATTGGTGAAGGCAAAGTTTTCCAGCAATATGAAACTATAGCAGACCCTTTTGTAAACTTACAAAAAAGTTAAACAAATACTTTCAACCCCCAAAAAATATAACATTTTTTTTTGTTCTTCGTGATCAAAATGCAACCATGTTAAATCAAACTCATGTATTATACAAGATTATGGATCTTGGCAAAGAGCTGTGAGTTTTTGGACTGGGACAAAGAGATAAAAAAGATAAAAATACAAATAGTTCCAAGCTGCAGTTCAGAAGTGCTTGGCAAAAGGCATTGCACTCCTACAGTAGAAAACATGCTTGATTTTGCCAGCTCACTAGAAATATCAAATATATTGGGGATGAAAACAGAATGGTACATGACAAATGGGATATGCCATGTTTAATTTGCCCTGGTTCATCAGAACCCAAGCTCTGCAGTACTACAGAATTCCTCAGAAACTGGATAAAATTACACATGTTGTGTTATGTGATGGGAAATCAACTAACCCACCCATGTTTTGTCCCTATGAACCTCTTCATATAAACAATTGCAAATTTGTCAACTCCGTGGTAGGAATGGAGTTATGAAGAACATTAACTTGATTAAATGCTGAAACAAAAACAGAAGCTACAAAATGAACAGAACACAAAAAGTGTGTCAGAAGATGTGAGAAATCAATAAATGAAAGAACATGAATCAAAACTCCTGTGCGAAAGCAGCCAAAAAGAAAGAATGTGAGTATCAATGATTGACAATTATCACAACAGAGTATGTGAAGCTGTGTGTTTGTGTGCGCGTGTGTGTGTGTGTGTGTGTGTGTGTGTGTGTGTGTGTGTGTGTGTGTGTGTGTGTGTGTGTGTGTGTGTGTGTGTGTTTTGGTCATCTTTTACATGCTCAGTGTGCCCTTGCAACTGACTCCTTATCTATGTATTTGACTACAAAAGATTCAAATACACATATTTGTTTACTAAATATACTTTCTCTAAGATTGTGAGATCTTGTATATTTGTTTCTCTCTCTCTCTCTCTCCCACCCTAGCTTACTTTTCTCTTGCTGCTTACTGCTTTTTTAAGCATACACCAAATACTGCTACTAGCCATTTCTTTAGTTTCATCAAATCCATACAGCCATTCTTTTAGTTTCTTCATATCCTCTCCCTGTAGTACTTTACTTCCTCAAACTTACCTGTTTGATTGTTTTCTAGCTAGATACTAGACCAGGGTCAGCTCACTCCACTCCCATACCCTTCCCCCATTCCCACTCACCCCCATTATCCATAGTTTTTTTTACTTATCCTCAGAACATGCTTAATCCCTCAAACCTCCAATAACATCAGTAAATTCCATTATCTGCCAATTAGCAATTCACTTAATTAGCACAGCCCCTCCCTTACTAAATCACACTCACGTTCATCCCAGTTTCCACCACATTTCAGCAAGACAAGTAATACATCTATACCAACTTCATATAATGCTACTACAAACCCTAACATTATGCATCATTCTCACTACCACATACCTCTACACAATCTATCATACCCAACATATCCTTACCATCCACTCTCTAACAACCCACTCACACACCCCCTTTCAACCCCATGTTCAACTTTACTATCCCACCTTACCTTTTCAACAGTACCACTATTGAGCGATTCCCTTACAAATACAGTAATTCAAATAAAATGCCAGCCCTATTACTCAAAACTACTAAGCCATTTACTAAACTTACCCACCTCTTCTTAGTCAACTCAGCCCACATGAAACAAAGTGGGGGTATCCATCCCAGTCCAGGCCCTCAATTCCCAGCTAAACCACCATACTCATATCCTGCTCCAGTCACTGCAAACATCACACACCATCTTCACAGAAGCTCATATCTCATAATCTTAAACATGAATATGAGACGTATATTAAACAAAATCCCCAAATTCCATGCAACTCTTCACCAGTACTCCCCAGAGTTAGTAATGCTAACAGAAACCTGGCTAAAATCACACATATATGACTCTGAGATCCCAACCTCTGGTTATAGCATTCTGAAGGTAAATAGGGTCTACACAAAAGTGGCAGAATTACTATAATCTACAAAGAGAACCTCACATTAGAACAGTTGGTTACCAACCCACCAAACCCCAATAACGGTGAAATTGAAATCACCTACACCACAGGTAACAACCATATCACCACAGAAGACCTTCTATACTGGTGTTCAACCACATACACTCAGGATACCATTATAATGGGAGATTTTAAGCTTGACTGGGCAACCTGCTCCTCCAACAATCCTAGCAGTTTTCTAAATCTACATGGTTATTCCCAGTTGATCCGATCCTTCACAAGGATAGACAAGCACAGTAATAAACAATCAATATTGGACTGGGTTCTCACCAATAGGCCCTCCCTCTACCCTCAACATGGCTGTCTCTCTGACTATTTAAATGACCACCTACCCACTTATTTATATAGGCAACACACTAGCACCCCAAATAACATTGTCTACAAATACATTTGTTGCAAAAAAAAAATTTCTCAAGAAGTCTTCAGTACCCTCCTGCAAAACTGTAACTGGTCCTGACTAAAACATCTTCCCCTATACTCATCTGTTCAATGTTTCAGTGAAATATTCATCCAAATCCTAAACAGCTTCACTCCCTCTGAAAAATCCATATCAAATCCAAACACCCTGGCTTACTAACAATACCCTAAACTCCTGAAACTAAAAGACAAAACCTGGACCCAATACCAACAGACTAAACATGAGTCTACTCCTTAAATATCTCCAAATGCACAGCCATGCAAAAAAAAAACAAATTAGACAGGACAAAAAAAACTTACCACACATCTCTCCAAAAAAAGCACCACAATAACCCCCAGAAATTTTGGAAAGCCATTAACTACCTACTCAAACCAGGGCATAGCACTACCTCAATTCCATCCACAACAGAAACTACTGTAAACATTGCATCCCAGTTCAACTCTCACTTTATTAATTCTATCCTATCTCTTGTAAAAACTGAAACTGTTGCTCCACTATCCATACCACCACACACAATAGATTAACTAAACTATTTTGCAATAAAACTAATCCAAACCAATGCCATAAAGAAACTCCTGGCCAAACTAAAGCCATCATCTCTTGCAGCTGACCACCTCTCCAATGAATTTCACAAAATAGCATCAATCACCATCTCCTACCTCATATCCATCCTAATTAATTGATCTATAACAGACCATTATAGCCCTAAGCTGTGGAATGTCTCTTACATCATCCCGCTGCATAAGGTGGCACATACACAGATTTCACAAACTACCGTCCAATAGCTATACTTCCCCCTTTAGCAAAAATCCTTGAAAACTGTGTCCACTCACAACTACTTGATTACCTAACAAAACATAACCTCCTAGCTTCATCCCAACAAGGCTTTAGACCCAAAGACAGCACCACCACTGCACTTGCCAGTTTTACTAACTCAATTAACCAAATTCAAAATTCTGGGCAACTTGGATCCACCATCTTTCTCGATATGTCTAAAGCTTTCAGCACTATTTCACACCAGAACTGCTGAATGAGCTAGTCTCCTTAAGCCTTTCCCAAACATCCTTTAACTGGGTTCAATATTACTTCTCTGACAGACAACAGGCAGTAAAGTGGCAAGATGAACTCTCCCCTCTATTACTGGTCATTATCAGTGTACCACAAGGTTCTATACTTAGGCCACTACTTTTCATCATCTTTACCAAAAAACTCCACACAACTTCCAAACATAGAAACATAATCGATTATGCAGATGATTCCTGTCTTATATGCTCGGCTCACTGTTTTCCCAAAAACACCCAAAAAGCCTTCCTTGACATTGAAAAATTCCTCTCGGACTCCTATCTTATCCTTAACCCAAACAAAACTAAACTCATGCTCTTCACTGACAAAAAAATCACACAGTCTACATCCAACTTTCATCCTTCACTCCACTAATAATACCAAAATAGAACTCATTGAATACACCAAACTCTTTGGTGTTACTATTGATAACAATCTCAGATTTGATAAACACCTAACTACTACTATGAAAGGTACACATTAAACTAGGCTCATTCTATAGAGTCAAGCCATTCCTTACCAACACTACCAGAACATCCATAGCCAATACTCATTTACTTTCCCCTCTTCTTTATGCCTCACCTATATTCACTAATCTTAGGAAAACAGACCTAAATAAACTGGAATCCAGCTACAACAAAATAGCATAATTTGCCACTGGCCTCCCTTACAAGTCACATCACTACAACTTACTGCACCAATTAAAATGGCTGGAACTAATTAACCCACTAACTTTCAACCAATTAATTTTCACACACACACTGTTTTTTTTTACCATCCTAGCAACTACCCAGCTCTAAAGGACCTTATCCACTCATACAGTAGCAACAAATCCCTAAGAAAAGGCAACAAACTCCTTCAAGAAGTAACCAAATCCATCGATTACAATGGAGACTCCCTGTTATCAAACTAATCTGGAACTCCATACCCTAAACAATTATCAACACCAACACCACATGAAAGTTTAGGATACTACTGAAAGAACACCTCACCAATAACTGGCTCTGCTCGTGTACCAATCCTGGATGATCCTTCCCATCCCTTCTCAATCCTACCTTCCCAGACGCCCCCCCTTTTTTTACCCTATTAGCAGCAGCTTCCTCATCAATATTTCACTGTCCCACTGTTTTATCCAATATAATTTTACTACACCTGTTCTACAGTACTAAGGTCCAAAAGGCTTACCCCCTTCTCTAAACTCACACTGCTTACTTTCCTCTCAAACTTTCTCAATTCATGACTCTTCCAGTCTATCAATTACTTCCTATTCTTTCTCATTTTATTTTTATCCTTTGTCTCCATGTCCTTTAATAATATTGTCGTATCTAATGTTGCTCTGTTATATTACATGTAAGACATAATCTCTCCTCATATATGCTCCTAACTTTCATACTGTGATCTACTCATGCCAAAATTGTTTTTTTGTACTTGTTAAAAATATAAACTGCTAAATTTCTCCTAAACATAGCTGCAAATTGTATACTGTATACTACTCTTGTAAGTTAACTGCAAATTACACTTTTTTGTTAACTCATAGCTGATCATGAGTAGAACATGACTCAATGTATCACTAGCAAGTTTATAGGACTGAAGCAAACAGTACTCATGTTAATAAAGTAGATCTGTTTTTTTTACATTTCTCTGAGAAAACAGCTGCGATTTCTATACAGTTTGATATTTTACATTATTCCAGTCTCTCTACAAAAAAAACAAGCCCCTGGATTCTGCATGCCTTGCACGGCGTGAAGGATTAGTGCAGGAGCTCTAGCAGGCAATATGTCTGCCATGTGATCCAGGAACAGCCTGCAGCGGCGTGCACAAGCACTCATGCACTAGTCCTGCATGGACTAAGCCCCTGTATGCAAATCACCGGGATCGGGTGGGGGGGGGGGGGAATAATAAAATAAACATAAAATAAGCATTCTAACTAAAATCGCTATTCTGCCATGAAAGTCAATGGCAGGCAGAAGACAACATGGCCAGTGAGTAGTGGTTGCTGAGGGGGGAGGCTCAGTATGAGACATGTAACTATGAATTAGCAGGCAATCCTATGCAAATGAGGGGAATGATAGTGAATCCCAGTTTTCCCCAGCATGCTAGTCATGTCCCAACAGTGGAAGAGTAGGAATAGCTTGGTGCAAGCTTAGGAGATAGCTGACATCATAGTCATAGTCATCATAGTGTCAGGCATAGTGTAAGCAGATTGGAGCCATGTGACTCAGGTTTGCTCCTAGCTAAGCACAGCTAAGCAAGGGGGTGTGTCTGACTCTGCCTAGCATTCTTTACATTGCCTAAGCGGGTGTGCATGCCACGCACCAGGTTTTAAAGGTTTAAAAAAAAGTTAAACCAGGAAATAGCAGCTCTGTGCACATTTGAGGACTGTGTTTGTGCAGCGCACCTCTGAGCTTAAATAGGAATGCAATGGGAAGGGAAAACAGCAGTAGGAAGGTAATCTAGGAGAACTAGCATAGCTAGTAGGTGAAATGTATCAGAATTACACAGGCAGCAGACCAGCCCAGCCCAGAACACTGCTATAAACTATGCAAACACCTTCCCCTCTGATTTTTCCCACACTGTACACCACCGGTGTAAACAAGCGGGGAACTTTTAACAATCAAAACAACAAAATGATAGGGGCTGCAATAACTATCATACAACAACTTGTGGAAGAGGCTGAGGGTGGTGAGGATGTGAATGCTGTCGACCAACCCACAGTGAGGAGTCAGAGAAGAGTGTACAGACCCAGGGTAACCTACCAGGGGCTACATGAGCTGGAGAAAGTGGAGCGCTATAGGGTGGACAGGGACCTCCTACAGAAAATTGTTGAGATGTGCCGGCCACACCTGACACACAGAACTAACAGAGAGGAACCGATCCCAGTGGATACCAAGGTATGTGTAGGTCTAAGAATACTAGCTACAGGTACCTTCCAAAGGCTAACTGGGGATAAGATGGGGATCTCACAGGCATCAGCATCCAGGGTACTCCACCAATTCCTGGATGCCATGTCAGCACATGGTGAGCACATATATTTCCCCAACACCCATGAGGCGTTGGCCAGCAATATCCAACTGTTCCACCAAATGGCTGAATACCCTAAGGTAGTGGTTGCTATAAATGCATACACATCAAAGCACCACACGGTGAGCAGGGTAAGGTCTACATCAACCACAAGGGCTTCCCCTCCATCAACTGCCAGGTCATGTGCGATGCCCAGGACATAATAATGAATGCATGTGCTGTCTGCCCTGGAAGCTATCACGATTCCCACATCTGGCATCTGACGCAGCTGTAGCAGAGATTTGCCAAATGGGGACATCCCTCATGGTCACCTAGTGGGGGATGCTGGATACGCACTGAAGCCGTGGCTGATGACACCCATCAGAAATGCACACACACCTGAACAAGAACTCCATAATGAGGCACATGCACAGTCCAGAATGTGTTTGGGATGCTTATGTCACGGTTCCGGTGCCTGGACACATCCAGTAGAGCCTTGCAGTACTCAACAGCTACATGTACCCAAATTGTCATCATATGTGCCATGCTACACAATATGGTCCTGCGGAAACAGCTGCAGCAGGAACAGCATGGGGCAGGGCCACACAGCCCCCCACCATTACCAAGGCCTGCACAGGCACAGAGTGACTCAGAGGAGGAACAACTTGAGCCTGCCCCAGTAGGCAGAAGGAGACATGTCCAGTATGCCCTGGCCTTGGCAAAGAGGCAACACACAGCACATACACTGACACAGGAGAGACCCAGGGAATAACATCTCTCTGACTCTCACATACAGTAAAAGGGATGCCAAACATGACACTACATGTGCTCAACCATGTGAAGGGCATTTACTATGTGCATTTGACATAGGTAGCCCTGCAGCACCACCCTCAATACTGGGACACCCAAAAGGAAAGTGACTCACACATGCCAGTCAGGGGGGTTCACATACCCAAAACAGTCACAGCCAGCAGGACAGGTATAGAAAAACACAAACAAAGGCTGTGCTATGGGCTCTGAATGATGCCTATGGGTAACCCCCCCCCCCCAGGCCTACACAGACAGACCACAGCAGGTCAGGATGTTAGTTATGAAGGGTAGGAAGTCAGAAACTAATATGTAGGTAAATCAAAGCTAAGATCTGTAGTACACTGGTATACCTCTAGTCAGCATGATAGCTTAGAATACAGAATGAAAATGGAGTACCTGACAAACAAGTACAGTCATACCAAATGTGTACAAGTGTCAGGTGTGCCCCCCATCCCACATAGTAATGTAATAACAGTCAGGTGTGCCCCCCAATGCTGTGCAGACATGTAGAAATAGTCAGGTGTGCCCCATCCTATGTAGAAATGTATTAACAGTCAGGTGTGCCCCCCAGTCCTGTGTAGAAATGTAGAAATAGGTGTGCCCCACCATCCTACATAGAAATGTAGTAACAGTCAATGCCAAATGATCAATGGATACCCTGCAGAAACAGTATGCTACCTGTAGTTATACAACACAAGGGTCTGCACTGCAGTACAAACTACCTGGACTCGATCCACACATTCAGTATAGACGGGCATACTGGGCATGCTCACACACACAAAGAAATGAAGGCAATGTCAGTCAACAACATACTGAAAGGTCATACTGGGCATGCTCACACACTTAAACAAATGAAGGCCATGTCTGCAAATACCAGTGGACCAGACATATCTGGCAGTCGCAGATGTTAGTGTAGACACTCCTCAGTATGCACCACTCATGCTTTGTACACACACTGATAGGAATATAGACTTATATCTAAGGACAACACACTATAATAAGCCAAAGGTAGACATACATAGATGTGTGGAAGAGGGTGACTGTGACAAGGAGCCATCCATGCCTGTCCCACCCAGCACACAGCCAAAGGGCCACAACCACATGAGGTTCAGATGTCACTCACTGTAGATACTAGCCATCAGTATCTGTCAGCATTTAACTGACTGAACAAGGAAGTAGTCATCTAGCAGCTGTATACATGTACCTGTGAAATATGACCCTGTGTGTGCCTGCATGTGGTGTGTCAACCTCTAGATGAATGAGTTATGGCCCATGCACACACACTGCCCTCCCCATAGCCCTACTATGACAAGCCTGCTGAGGTCATCCACTGTGAAATACACCTTTGGGAGAGCTGTAGCCCAGTAATCTCCATGGTGCATCCTATAACTGCATACTGCTGTAGTGTGATAGTTAGGTAGGAGTTCCAATCCCAGACATGGCAAGAGTGTGTGGAGAGCAATGCTTTCTAGGGTAGTCACACTCCCTATAATTCAAATGCTCTACTGTGGTAAGGCTGCTGATGTCATCCACCTAGAAATAGATCTCCAGGAAGGTTGTAGCCCAGTAATCTCAGTAGTGTGTCCCATAACTGCATACTGCTGTAGTGTGATAAAATAGTTAGGTAGGCGTTCTAATCCCAGACTTGGCAAGTGTGTATGTATGTGTGTGTGTGTGTGTGTGTGTGTGTGTGTGTGTGTGTGTGTGTGTGTGTGTGTGTGTGTGTGTGTTTGTATCTGTCTGTGTAAAGAGCAATGCTTTTTAGGGTAGTCACACTCCTTACAATTCAAATGCTCTACTTTGGTAAGGCTGCTGATGTCATCCACCTAGAAATACAGCTCTGGGAAGGTTGTAGCCCAGTAATCTCTGTAGTGCATTCCATAACTGTGTGTAGTTGTAGTGTGATAAAATAGCTAGGTAGGAGTTCTAATCCCAGACTTGGCATGTGTGCATGTGTGTCTGTCTGTCTGTGTAGAGAGCAATGCTTTTTAGGGTAGTCACACTCCCTACAATTTAAATGTTCTACTTTGGTAAGGCTGCTGATGACATCCACCTAAAAATACACCTCTGGGAAGGTTGTAGCCCAGTAATCTCTGTAGTGCATTCCATAACCATGTACAGCTGTAGTGTGATAAAATAGTTAGGTAGGAGTTCTAATCCCAGACTTGGAAATTGTGTGTGTGTCTGTGTGTGTGCCCTACTTTGGCAATCCTGCTGATGTCATTCACTGTGAAATGCACCTTTGGGGAAGAGGCACTCTAGCAATCCCCATGGTGCAGCCTATAACATTCCCGCACATGGCAGTTGTGGACATTTTGTGTATGTTTCTATGGCTGTGTAGGGAGCAATGCATTTTAGGCTAGTCACATTCAGTACAATTCAAATGACCTACTTTGGCAATTCTGCTGATGCCATTCACTGTGAAATACACCTTTGGGGAAGGGGCACTCCAGCAATCCCTGTGGTGCGTCCTATAACAGCATCATGCTGTAGTGTGGTATAGACCTCTGGTAGGGGTTTTATTCCCACACATGGCAGTTGTGGATGTTTTGTGTGTGTTTCTCTGTGTAGGGAGCAATGCATTTTAGGCTAGTCACAATCAGGAAAATTCAAATGCCCTACTTTGGCAATCCTGCTGATGTCATTCACTGTGAAATGCACCTTTGGGGAAGGAGTACTCCAGTAATCTCCGTGGCACATCCTATAATGGCGTAGTGCTGTAGTGTAATATACTAGTTAGGTAGGAGTTCTAATCCCAGACATGACAGGTGTGTGTGTGTGTGTGTGTGTGTGTGTGTGTGTGTGTGTGTGTGTGTGTGTGTGTGTGTGTGTGTGTGTGTGTGTGTGTGTGTGTGTGTGTGTGTGTCTGTGTTTGTCATTTGTATCCTGTGTGGAGGTGGTTGTGATTGTGTAACAACTGGACTCAATGTGGAGTGGGTTTTGCAAACTTCTTATATGATGGGCCAAGTGTATATCACACTGTCCATTGTACAGGGATAACGGATGTAAAATAGTTGAGAGGCTGGGGTGCAAATCCATACCCCTAAATGTGACATCAATGTCAGCTGAACAATGTTAGCAACCCTTGTATTACCCAGGGAACACTTTCAACCCATGTCTCATACACACACACACATTTGCCTAGGCAACAGCCGCTATCTTGGTAGTACCCTGCATATTGGCCACTGATAATAACCATGATGTGATTGCAGTGGGCTACAGAGGGCATGGCACCCTGTCCATCAGTCCAATAGGCATGTACATGCTAACAGTGCACCTCCCCCATGTTCCCCACTGGACACCTGCAACACACGTGGCGCTATCAAATGTGACCCACAAAGGACATACCATGCCTGAAACACAAGCCCTGTATGGACAGATGCCACTGACACTAGGGAATACCGGTATCATGCTATCAATGTAGGTGCAGGGTCAACCTGCTGTCCATTAATAGTTCCTGCCACATGAGGCCAGGACTAGCATACCTGATGATAACACTCTGTGTACCCAACATGGGCCAGACACCCCAAGTACAGTTCCACATGTCACTGTACATGCATGTGGGAGGTGTGCACATCCCAGACACTGTACGTATCATGGACTAAGGAACATATACATGGCAAGCAATGCACAGCATTGGCCACACAGAATAGTCACCCAGGTGACTGGATGGTGAATACAATATCCACCTGTGTGGGCAATTCCATACACTACACCCCCAAGTCACATTGCAGACCACTGTCATGTGGCCTAATGCCAAGGTATACCCATCACCTAGCCTTGTATAGTCATCTGGCACTGTCGACCACAACACACCTGTGAAGCAGTGCACCCATGCATGTCAGTACTGGCACCCATATCTGTGTGTCTGGTGTATGATGCGTATGACCACATTCACAATCACTACAACCCCCATTGGCAAACTGAAGCATGCTGTCTGATGTCAGACACCTTCACATACCCTTTGCACGTATAACATCCGTATGACCCCTGTGATGCATGTGATACCTGCACAGTACTGTGTTGTGCAATCCCACTAGTGGTGAGTTGTATTCCTGGCCCTGCCAAGTGTATCAATGTGGGTGCATCCCTGTGAGAGTGTGGCTGTGTTGACGCTGACACCTGTTTATGCGGACAGGCAGGTGCACTACATCTACCACATAGCTACCATATCCCTGTTGCAGATGTCACTCACCATCACATATATGTTCTGAGGGCTCCCCAACATGTAACCTATGTGGTGCATCCACTAACTGCATGGACATGTGATAGCACTACATAGTCATCAGGGGTTTGATACCTTGTACTGGTAGGTGTGTGACACAAACATGCTTAAGTTTTACCCCTCCCTGGCTTTTCTGTGCCTCTGTCTGTCTCTTTCACTCCCTCTCTGGTGGATGTGGAGACTTACACCTGCATTGCTTAGGCAGCAGCATGTGTATTTTAAGTGATGCTCAGGATCAGCTGATGGTCTCTGCATGAATTGCAGCCTTCCTCTAGCTGTTTGCATGTGGAACAGCTGTGGTAACATTCCCATAGCCAATTACATGTAAAAATACACCAATATCTAGGAACATCATGTTGGTGTTGGGCCTTTCGTTCACGGTGAGCAGGAACTCGATCTGTTTTTTGGCAAACAGCATATCAGATGGATTGGGGATTTACCTCTAACAATATACACTGTGGAAACAGGCCAACACACAGGAGGGGAGTGTGCTTGACCTGACTACAGACTGTAAGTGCTGCTATACTGCATTTGTAGTAATGTTGGTTTAATAGGGTGTGTGTGGATATGGCTGTCCTACATGTTTTCATACCTGCCATGTCAGTGCTATGTTTATGAAGGAACACCCATCTGAAGGGTCATCTGCAGACTGGCCAGTGTGTGGTGCCTTTTCTTTCAGGAGTTACCCACAGAGCACCTATCTGTGAACTGCAGAAGGTAGTGTGAGGATTGCAGTCTGTAAATGGTGACAGCCGTGAGAGTTACATAGGACATATGTTGCAACAAACCCAGTTACAACAGTAAATGTGAGGTTATCACAGTAACATGTCAATATTGGCCCTGTGTATGTGCCTCCAGCCACAACCCTGTCAATCTTTGTACATATTTCATGCAGTAAGGGTTGCATATGTGTTGTACACCATAATTAGTGACATCATATCTGATAACAAGCCAGTGAGATATCAGACTGCTACACATGTTATGTGTAGTAGGGGTTATATTTGAAGACATAACCTGGACATTCTGTGGTTGTGTGTACAGTACTGAGGTCTGTGTACATATGGTGATTGTCGGCAGTGTGTGTATTGTTAATATGTACCTTGGTAGATGTCATTGTTCTTGGTCCCGTTCTATCTGATGTTACATGCTGCTCCACTGTGTGTTACCTTGTCGGCTAACATGTTTCTAGGGCCATACACGCACATGTCCCATACCACAGACAGTCATCGGAGCACATTGTGTAGCGGCCCAGTATATGTAGGGTTAGTGTGTGACTGGCTCATATGAGGTTGGTGTGAACAGATAGTCCATCTACTGTAATAATACTCTAGCATATCATATGTGGCTGTGGCTGTTTTCACATTGGTTGTGGTTATGCACTTTCACACAGGTGTATGTTACTTTGTGCTGTGGCATGGCTGTAGAGCCTGCTATATATACAGGTACATGTGCAATCCCCCATAGGAAATGTAGGCCAGTGTTGAGCCAGTCTGCATGTAGCCTGCACAGTGCTTTGTTACATGCCTAGCAGCTTAGTGTACTTACCCAGTAAGATGTACTGTCCAGATACTTGCCAGATGTACTGCCGCTGGGCCACCATAACAGTCATGTATGTCAGACAGAGCAGTGGGATGCTATACAAATGTATGTCAATATCTAGTGGGTAATATGTGGTCATGGCACCTCTGTACCATCGGTTAGTATGTGGCAGGACAGGCAGGGATGTGTGAATGCATAACCTATGGGGGCACATGTATACCAGTAATTATGAGTTATACCCATCTATATGGCTGTTAACATCCACATTGTCAGGATTGGTCCACATGTCTTGCACTAAGGGGTTACGTGTATACCTCTGGACTGTCCAGAGTGTGTCAGACTGTCCACATATATTGGTCATTATCCCTGCTATAGTTCACAGGAGCATTACGTGCTAGCAGTGGTACATTACTATGATGTCCTTTGGATGTCTGTCAGTAGCCAATGGAGCAGATGTGACCTCCACACACACCATGTCTGTGAAGACACTCCCTATTACAGTAGCAATAGTCTACAAATATACCTGCTATACATACCTGACTTCCCCTTGCACTACAAAGTTGAGACTACAGGGTCTGAGGTAGGGCTACACTCCATTTTCAGGACATATGGTGAGGATATATGTACATATGATTATCCAGATATCTATATAGACATACACATATACATATCAACATACATAGATGGATATGTGTATGTACATAGCTATACAAATAAACACCCAGATATATACATATATTGAGCAATATATGTCTACACATATACAGACAGAGATACATATGCACATATATGTATGGATATCTACATATATATTGACAGTAGTAGGTATATCAGAATAGATATGTATGTACATATAGTTATTGATATCTACATATATACCAACATAACTAGGCATAACTGTACACATAGGATGTGCATACATATATAGCTATATATGCATATATCTATATATACATATATGTATATGGGAGCGCTACAGAATCCTGAAAGCCCAAAGTCCTGAAGATCATCAGGGATGAGCTGTCTTAAGGTATATGGATGTACAGTACTATACAATCCACCTTGGTTAAATGCAGGCCTACTGCCACCTGCCATACAGACTGTTCTGTTTGTCAGTGTGCTTCTGATGGTGTCAGTTGTGCCTTGTTATGTAACAATTACATCCCATTGTATCAACTGAGGTCTTTATCCCGAGGGATTGTGTACAGAGTGTAGATAGAGGCTGCTGAGCTATACGTCTGCATTACTTACTGTTGATTGTTTGGTATCCTGTGGCCCAGTCTGTCTTTACTATTGTAGTACTTGATGGCGTTGGCCTGGACAGCAACATTTGTTAACTTTTCCAGAATACTGTATTAGTATAATTGTTTCACAGTTGTTTTACTCAGTTTATGTGGATGTCCATATCTAAACAGCTATAACACATGGCATATACAACTGTAATAGTACACAAATAAAGTTTTCCAATTTATGCACACCTGTGTGTGGTGTTATCTCCTTTGATTTATCTGTGAGTACATGTTGCAGGCAATAAATGTCATTTGTATGGGTGGCTCATACAGTCTCCAGTTGGTAAGGTGGTAACTGTAGGAATAGTGGCTCTTCCATATTGTGTGCACCTACTACATATGTACCTTACTATGCATATCTGTGTGTGTGTGTGTGTGTGTGTGTGTGTGTGTGTGTGTGTGTGTGTGTGTGTGTGTGTGTGTGTGTGTGTGTGAAAGTGTAGTTACATATATATGTATATATATGTATATGTATATTGTTTGTTGTTATCTACAGATGTATGTCCGTATATACCTACATAGATATATATATCTGCTTACATATATATAACTTGTATATATTTAGACATATAGATGTAGACATATATATCTATAGATATATGTATATATGTTTATATATATATATATATATATATATATATATATATATATATATATATGTGTGTGTGTGTATATATATTTCTATATATTTATATCTATATCTACATAAATAGGATATGTTTTATCTATTTAGATATTAATATATATATATATATATATATATATATATATATATATATATATATATATATACATGCATACATACATTTACATGTTGAAATATATTTCCTGTACTGCTGAATGACTGGGCTTGATGATAAAAAAAAATTCTTTCGGCTTTTCCCGATTAGGGGTCACCACAGTGGAACTTCAGCAAAGACACACCCATTCATGCTTGCACCTACCTGCATGTCTTTAACATCACTCTTCAGCGGGGAGGACATGCAGACTCCACACAGAAGGTGCTCCAGCCGAGAATTGAATGAGAGAATCTCTTGCTGTGAGGCAACAATGCTAACCGCTGCACCACCACGGCTTCTTCCAGGGCTGGATGATATGTTTGTGAAAACATCAGGGTTGTGTATATCTGACATGGCTTAGTGGTAAATCACTTTGTCTATGGTGTGCAGGGTCCTGGGTTTTGCTGGGCAGAACAAGGGCCATTGGATGCAGAGTGACTAAGGTACTTTTGACCAGTTGTAAGCGGGTTTGCACAGGTTTGCTTGGAGGTAAGCACTGCTAACTTCTGGGTACATTTTCTTATACTCAGCTTCTAAATTGCTTAACCAGTGTAGGCATTGCTTACCCCCATGCAAACAGACTGAAAACTGCTTACTACTGCTTAAAAGTGCTTACTCCCGCTTACCCCCGCACTAAATTCTTTAAAAGAAAAGAAAAAGGGTTGATAGGAAAGTGGTGAAAAAGGGGCACAAAGAGGGTAAGACAGTATGGGAAATAGTTAGGGATGTGCTGAAAGGGTCTGGGGAAGGTCCATAGCTGCCCATTTCTACTACAGCAACTGCTGTGCATATACACTGAATTTAGAGGTAGATTTGGACACTCAAACCCCTGATAGAGGAGCGAGGACAACAATAATAAGTTATGATGCCAATTAGACCAGATTACATGTGTCCAGTGGACACATGTGTGAAGTGGACAGCTGTGTATGGGGCGAAATTTTTGGGGGGGAACAGATTGCCCTTTTTTTTTTAAGGTGAGTGTGGGATGTTGGGGTGGGGTAGTAGGTATATTTGGGGAGGTAGGTTGGGTTGGGTAGGTTAACAGACAAGACAAACAAGACGCATACAGGGGCAGTATATGACACATATGGAGGGTAAACACCTTGATGGGGAGGGGTGCTGGGAAATCGGAAGCCCATGAGCCCCCTAGTGGAAACAGTGGGACTGAGGTCCCCACCCATGTGCAGTCACCACTGTACCTTCATAGCCCCAATGGTGGCTGTGCTGGCGACTGAGTCACAGAGCCAGACTGATGCTCTAGTTGTGACACATGGCCCTTGAGCTGATGTAGAAGATCACCAAGCTGCTGGTTGAGCTCTCTATGCACCATGGCCCCAATCTGGAGACGGGTGACAGGTTCCTGTCCATGCCCACTCCCGGGGGGGGGTGAGCCCCATCGCCTGAGGCGGATCCACCCAAAGGTGGTGCAGGACCAATGGACAGAGGTCCCAGGTTGGGCCCCAGACATGCTGGTGCCCTGTGCCACTGCCAGCTGGGGTGAGACAGGTGGGTCCACTGGGACCGGTCTTCCAAAACATGCTATAGTGTTTAGATTTCATCATCATATGTGGGTTAGCAATAGTAAACGCATGCATAGATATTCCCATTAACCCAGACACCAGATACGGAACAATTGCATAGCAAGTAGAACACATGCATATATGGGACCACAGTGGTAATAAGAATAGCATGCAAGTACATTGATGGTACCATGCCGCCAGTGTTGGAATATTTCATTATAGCACGTGCATGGGAGCAATTAATATATTTATCAAACAATTGGACATTATCTGAACATAGGTGTCATTACATACCAGTTGGAGTGGGTATGTTGATTATTGTTGGAGATACGGTGGAGGGGGGGAAGATGCCAATTAACAACTAGTATATCCCTTTAGTCCACATTACTCTCCTAGTCAGTGCTGTTATCTGTACCTTACAAGTCTTACTACACTACCCTATAGCCTTAGTTTGGACAGTGATATGGCTATCATCATCATTACACATGAACTGGTTTTACCTGCAGTATATACCTCTTACCTGGTATACCTGTGGAGGAAATGTATGTTAACACTAACTAACTGTTTCTACACATACTCCCAGATTCCGAATTGATGCACATGGTGCACATAGCTATCCAACTCTTTCTGCACAGACTATGGCCATGTGTTGACCACATGCAGGTGTGCTGGGACATATCTAGAATATTGCCCTCTTCAACCTTTAGTGACCTAGCACACACATATACATGCTTTCCTACACAGTTATATTATGTAGCACAATGTGGGTGACAGTGATCAGTGATACGTTATTATTCAGAGAAACTGCAACACTCACAATCCCCTACAATAACAGAGTGAACAGTGCCAGTACAGGTTATTGTGGTCTTTATTTCTCAGCACAGTGTTCGTACGTACCTGTGGGAGCAATGTTTGTTAGCACTACCTGACTGTTGCCAGACAAACTTCCAGATTACACATTACTATTATGCACATGCATCTCACTCTGTTACTGTACACACTCTGGTCACAGCTTGACAAAATGGGGGTGTAGATAGGACATTCTTGGCTTATTACTCTCCTAACAGTTTCGGGGGTTGCTACAGTGACAGGTTTATTTTCACAGATGTTGGACGGCCACTTGTATTCCCTGTTTGCTGGCTAAACATCTGGGATCCCACAGACTTACCAGAGGGACAGGCAGCAGATATGGGCCCATATACTGGACATTCTGTACAGTTGTGGGGTATGATTCTGTATGCAGCCTACTTCCACTCCCAGGATTCAGACCATGGCTATGTCTGCTACAACTTAAACACACTGTCCATCACAGTTGTGTCTGCTATATAGATATTGCTGTATATCTCCTATGTGCTTTCTGTCTTATTAATCCCCTGTGCTTTTCCATTCTGATCTTGTATTACAACACTCTTATGCAGATTTCCTAGACAGTTATATGTTGTAGGACAGTCTGGGTGACAGTAATGTGTAATACCTCATTATTCCGAGCAACTGCATCAGTCGCACTGCCATACGATACCAATGTAAACAGTACCAGTACTGGGTATCATTCTTGTATTTCTGGGCACAGTGCTGGTATCTGACAGACTTGTGGGAGAAATGTTTATTAGCACTACCTGAATGTTCCTACACACAGTACCAGATTACACATTACTATTATGCACATACATCTCACTCTGTTACTGTACACACTCTGACCACAGCTTGACAACTTGGGGTGTAGATGGGGCATACATGGCTTCTTAGTCTCATAAGGTATTGGGGAGTTGCTAGTGTGCCAGCTTTGTTCTCATAGATGTGTGTCAACCAGTTGTATTTCCTGTTTGCTGCCTATACATCTGGGATCATCCCACTGATTCCCCAGGGGTACAGGTTGATAGGCAACAGATATGGGCCACTTTACTGGACATTTTGGGCATATCTGTACAGTTGTAAGGTATGATTCTGTATGCAGAGTACTGCTACTGGCAGGATTTGAACCATGGCTGTGTGTGCTAAAAAAACAACAGTTCACATCTCAGTTGCATGTGCTATTCGGGTTTTGTTGTTGGAACGTTCCCTGTTTACTGTCTATGTGTCTCTCAATTGTATTAAATGGCCTCTGGGGATTACGCCTGTCATATGCAGGAATTCCTACACATTCAATTTATGGTGCATGATGTGAGTAACAGTGCTTAATACAACAGTACTATTACATGATTGCGAATCTACATTACCATATGATACCAGAGTATACACATGCAGTCCAGCAGTTAGACCATTATTGTCAGGCTATTACACTTTTATTGACATACAAATGATATGAGACTCTTCCTGCCATATTCTCTAGTGTATGCAGTACTTGCCTTGAACAATACAGGTTTTATACAGACAATTAATTTACTACTACTTTTAGTTTTATTTCCTATGACAGTAAATGCATGAGTATTACTGACCTGCCTCACGTCGCAACCTCGTCAGGCGACTGACGTGGGCCTCCTGGTTTGCGACCCGCTCCATTGCACCTGTGGGGGTCATAAGAGGAATATTTAGCCATACCTATCCATGATATACCTGAGCTGGCAATTATTACACACATAGTGGGTTGATACTTACACACAACTGGAACATACCCTGCCACTCTAGCCTCTTGGATCCACTCCTCCAAGAGGTTGGCATAGTGATGCCTGACCTACTCAACAGTTCAGGCTATGCCAGTGGCACTGGTGAGGTCACAGGTGAGACAGTCCCAGGCCTCCGCCTTATATTGGGAGCTCTGCTACTGGCCCTGCAGCAGTCTCTGATCATGGTCTTTGACAAGGAGTCCTGCCATGAATTTGGACTCCTGGATGCACCAACACTGTGCCCGAAAGTGCACACCTTCTCCCCTTACTGCCATTGTGCCTGCAAGGGGAAGCTACAACCAGTTATGAGATGTATTCCCACCTCTTGGGTTTAAGTAGGGCCACTTTCCCACACTTTTCCATGATTGACTGGTTTTGAAAAGGCTAGGCTATGGGCAAACCTGCTTACCTAGGGTTGGCATTGTTTAAAGGAGTATAACACTGGCCACATTGAGTTAGCTGGCCTGCACATTGCTTACACCTCCTAAGCTGGCCTGTGCAATGCTTAGCTTTGCTTACATTAGACTTTGCCTTATAATTCCTTTTTGGCATTGAGTTATTATTCAGTACACCTTATATGTATGCCTGGTATCCATGATCTATGTGTACGTACACTGTATGGGGTCCTTGTGTTTTACTGGGGACTTCAACACTCTATTACAATTACACCTGACTTCTGCCTTACTGCTGTACTCCGGTTCACGTATTTATGTTAAGTAGTTGGTTAAGGCACATATGTCTGTATACTGATTCCTTTCCCATGTTCAGTTTGGTTTTACTATGGTGAAGACTTGTTTGCTGATACCACATTTTTCTGTACTTCTGTGTTGACTTGGTGGTTAACTACTGTGACTATGGTGTATATGGTCCTGGGTTCAAGATCTACATGGCTGTTTATTTTGTTGCTGGGCAAAACAAGGGCCATTGGATACAGAGGGATTAAGGCACTTTTGAGCAATTGTAAGCGGGTTTGCACAAGGGTAAGCAATGCTAACCTCCGGTTACATATGCTCATAGAGAGTTAGCTTGAAAATTGCTTACCCACACGCAAACAGGGTTAAACTCACTTACTAGTGCTTAAATATGCTTATTACTGCTTATTGGTGCTTAAACCTGCTTACTATTGCTTTATTCATTATGACACGGACATCTCACATGTGCATTTACTGTACTACTCCAGTTCATAACTATATGTTATTTAGTGGGTTATGCAACATAAATATTAGTCATAACATGCCTTGCCATGGAAAATGGAATGTGCTGCAGTGGGACACGAACCAGGAATGCTTGCTTGTAAGGCAAATGCTCTGCCCACTACACTATTGCTATGTTGCTTCATTTGCATATATCTTCCTTGTTATCCTTTTCAGCCATTTAAGCTGCATTAACTGTAGCTAAGCGATGGGCACACCCTCGCAGCTATGGTTAGCTTTAATCAGATTTTAAAATAAAAAAATAAAGGGTTTGTTCATTTTATTGGTCATTACTTGCTGTTGTACACAAAGGGGAATGTTGGTAGGGATATGTGGACAACTATGAACGGCCTCACTCATTTCTTACCCCTTTCTGCTGTTCTTCATTGCGGGGACGTATATATTCTGAGAGCTCTGCTCTCAGATATGCCCCCTTCACTCTTACATGCTCCATGTAAGATTAGGAGCTCAGGCAGCGTGCCTCATTACTATGCATGGCGCGCTGCCATCCTGCTCCTAAATGGCCACCTCCATGCAGGACTAAGCTAGTGACATGCAATCAAATATTTGAATGTATTAATAAAAGTATTAAAAATAATAATAAAAGCATTTTTTAAACATTAAATAGTATGTTTTTTAAAAAGCATTATACAATCATAATTGCTTTTTGCACTACAATATATATATATATATATATATACTATAACTATGATTTACTGTTTAGAAATGGATGAGACTGTTGCCAGTTTTGTAGACCTCAAAAAGTTTTTTATCCAGTTAACTGTTTGCTTCTTTCTGGAATCTAATGAAGCCTGTTTTTTTTCAGAAGGTATATCTCTTTTGAGTATTATCTGTCTACCAGATCAGTTATCATTAAATATTTAAATATGGTATTGCCTTTCAATGGACAGATACCATCCATGGGGTTAATAATGCCCTGCTTGTTATCTCTGCTTATTAACTGAAGAAGAACCTGCAAGATACGTTTTTTTTTTCTGTGTGACTTTTTCACTTGTTGCTCTATTTATTAAATCACTAATCCATGATCTGAAAAGAATTCTTGATATTTGTTTTCTGGAGATGTTCTATTAATATTGCAAGAGGCAAAAACTCCAAATGCATTAAAACTGTTCTGTAATATTTATTTATTTATTTGACATTTGTTGACTGGGAGTGTCTGACTGAGCAGAAGCCCTTTTTTAGAGGAAGCCCAGGGAGAAAAGATCTGCTACAGTACAGATAACTAGTTACAGACAAGCAAACAATCTAAAAGAGTACATAAAGTGAGTAAAATAAAGAAAAAATACAACAATATAAAGAGTGCATAAAGTGAGTACAGTAAACTAAGTTACACAGTACAAGGTTTCTAAATGCAGTAGAAAAATATTTACAGTTCTCAGCATGATTACAGTGGGGAGGATGCTTATATTAGACAAAGTAAATTACCTAGTACAAGCTTGCTAAATACAGTAAAAAATATATATATTTACACTTCTCAGCACGGTTACAGTGGGAGAATGCTGAGATTTGGATATGTTGAGAAATGCTATGTTACAGAGCAGTTGGTAGGCCAGTAATTAAATTATGTACAGCAAAGCACTCTGGATAACAGTAACTGCTTTGCTTGTACTTTTTGGTTTTGGTGACTTTTAAGGCACTATTTCCTCGTTTGGCTATTTTCGAGTTTTTAAATTATGTACAGGTTGCACTGTAAAAGCTTATGTTAAGACAGCCGAAGAATGATTTAGAAGATACTGTGTTGGTGCTATGGGAGTATACAGGGACAGGGATAAATGAGATTTGTAAGTATACCTTTCAGTTGCTGAGACAATACAGCATTAATTTATAGGTTACAATCATCTTCACATACTAGAAGCAGAGGAGTTAGGAGGGATGCAAGAATAAGAGATAGAGAGGAAGAGGAGGATGGAAAGTGAAAGTATGGATGGGAGTTAACGAGAGGGGAAATAAGGGAAGTGGAAGTATGATGAGAAAGCGAGAGGAAGCATGGAGTCCTGGAGTTTGAAGGAGGTAGGACGTAGTACAGTAGAGAAGGTAGTCAGGGGACAGTGGAATACTTAAGAGTTGGAGTTGTGTTTTGCAGTTAAAAGTTGAGGTGTGAAGAAGGTGTTATTTGAGAGTTTTTTGAATTCATGTGTGGTGGTTATTTTTCTGATGTCCGAGGGAAGCTTGTTCCAGTTTAGAGCAGGGGATATGAATTTGACAAACTATTTCTTTGGTAATATGAATTTGACAAAGTAATTCACAGGTTTATCTGCAGTCTTCTTTTCATTAACATGGACAAGGCTAAAGTAATGCTACTGGGAACATCTCAGATACTATTTATGGCTTCTTCTGCTGCCATAACAGACATTTTTGGAAATCAAATCTCTCAAGTCTTGCATTTCAGATAGTCTGGACTCTGGAACTTAAAAATCTTATACTTAGCTTATCATTACGCTAAAAAACTTAATTTCAAAAAGAGTATTTAAAATCATTATCATCACCCAGCATTTCTGTCATGGGATTGGGGGTGCCTCTTGAAGTGTTGGAACCTTTCTTAACTCACCTTCTTCAGCAGTCATGCCTGACTCTCACCGGTGTTTTCTCAGGTAATCCATCTGTTGGCCTGGTGTCCTCGTTTCCTCACGCCTTCTTTTTGTAGCTCACAAATCTTCTTCACCAAATATTCTGGTGTCCTGAGCTTATGCTCAAACCATTGTAATCTATTGTCTTTGACCTCCTCTGCAGTTGGGGCTAATTTGGATTTTGCTCTGGTGTCATCATTTTTGTGTTTGTCCCACAGTGTGTATCCTAACACCCATCTCAGGCACTTCATCTACATCACTTCTTTCTCATCTGCTCTCCTGTCACTGCTAAGGATTCTGTGCCATAAAGAAGCACTGTGGAGCTTACCTACAGGGTAGTCAGTCAAGGTTTTGGTATCATGCTCCGAGCTGTACTTTTGTGTAAGTTCATTAAGGGAACTGGTCCAGGTTCAGCTCATCAGCTGGAGTTGGTCTGATTTAAATATGCTTACCTTGATAATACGTACATTTCTGTAGTTGGCACCAGGACTGGTTGATGTTCTTCTAAGTACAGAGCAGATGAGATAAGTGATAAAGGGGTATTATATAAAAATTCTATGGTGGAGTGTAGGGTGCAATGCTCTTATAATTGACAGGTACTTTTGCTTATGGCATCTGTGGATAACCTTTATTGGTGGTTATAGTTGTTATGTTGTCACTGGATCTTTTAGCTTAGCTTGTTTTCTACTTTATTCAGGGAGGGATAAGCACATCCTGAGTATTTGGGCAGAGTTGATTGTGGCAGGACAGGAACATGGCATTCCGGGACCTCCACAGCAGCTTATCAGTTTCAGTCACTGGTGCATTTTTGTCAGTCATTGTGTGATGGGAAGGCAAACATCTTGAGGGCTATGCATTCTAGAACCCCGCAGCAGTATAGCATCCAAAGATTCACTGGTTTGGCAATTTTAACTGGCACTCTAAGTGCTTATTTAGTTTGTCATATCCCCCCTCCTTTTTTCACCTTATGTTAATACTGACTATTTTGCAGGTTCTGTTGCAGTCCAGTCAATTAAAGAGAGATGGATTCATCTATGGCAGGAGGTTCAAGGCTTGATATCTCTCTTAGAAACAGTGAGGGCAGCTGAGCAGGGCCAGAATTCCAAGAAGAGTCCATCACTGACTACAGAAGTGGGTGCAACTGAAGGACCAGCCCCGGCTAAGAAGGTTCGGAAGAAGACCAACAAAGATTCCGCCAGCCAAAGATTAGCTCTTTCCTGGCCATCAAAAGTATCATAAGAATTACAAGGTAGCATCTCTCTTGGATCAGAAGGGCTTAGCATTAATGATAGGGGTCAGTCTTCTGAGGATTGTTTAGATGAGTTTATAAATTCTTTGCTGGAAGAGGGGAGAGTTAGGTTGTTTGACTTATCTCCAGAAAGAAACTTTGGTTCTGCTGCAGATGTGATTACCGGAAAGGGAGTAAGTACTGATGTTGGCTAGGTCGCCCATCCATCTTTACTCAACTTGCATACTGGGTCCAAGGAGTTTAGTGGCTCAGAGAGGGAGGTCCTACCTCATCTGGATCAATTTGTCCCCCAATTCTTATCTCCCATGACTACTCTCAGCCTTTCAGGTTCCAATTATCCAGGATCTCACATCACAGCACATGTTCCCACCAAGGCCAAAGACAAGATTATTAAAGGGAGTTTGTAGATCTCTTTGACTTACTGGACACTGAAAGAATTAAGTGCATCTTGGATGCCAACAACGCATCTAATGAGGACTTGATAGCAGCCTTAGCAACCATCAGGTAGAAGGCATCAGCCAGGACACCCGTAAGGAATTGGGATACTTGGTCACCGGGTTTTGCGGTGTTTATGGGGGCGATCATTGAGTAGGACCCGTGTAAGGCCCTGCCTTTATTAGCTTACTTTGTGGCCATAAGGGAAGCCCACCATCTGAAAGGGTGTTCTGGTTGTCTGAATTATGATCAGTGTTTTAGAAAGCTTATAGCTCCTGATAAGTTCCTCAGGTGGTAGTCAAGGCACCCTGACATATGGCTTAGTGCCATGATGGACAAGTCAGCTGCCACTAGGAGTGATAGAGGGGTTGGTAATACAAAGGAAACAAAGTTTTGCTGGATGTTCAACCATGGTAAATGCAATTGGCCTGCTTGCAAATACATCCACTTGTGTTCAGGATGTGGGAAAGGTCTCCCTGCTTCCAAGTGTTGGGGCTTAGTTGCTGCAGACAGGCCTGTTTTTCCCAGTTCTCATGCAGAAGGAGAGATTGGGGTGGCGTAACACCTCCTTTTGGGCTAAGCAACCTTTACGTGGCCATGGGGAAAGTTGGACAGGTAACTTCAGCATACCACAGTGAGCTCATTCCCCCATTTGCCTGGATTGATTGACCTGCCTATTGTCAGGTTATCCAGATCAGAGGGCAACAGCCACTCTTCTTAAAGCCCTCTCCAAGGGCTTTTCTATCCTTCCACAGCTTCATTAGACTCTAAGTTTGTTAGTAATGTGTCATCCATAAAGGAACATGAACAGATTGCTGCTATGTTGATAGAGAAAAAAAGATCATCTGGCAGGATGATTGCCACCCCCCAGCCTGCTTTTAATCTTTCCCTCATCTGTCTGATTTCCAAGAAACAGGAAGGTGAATTCAGGTTGATTCATCATCTGTCCCACTCAGCAGAGGGTTCAATCAATGATTACATTGACAGCGAGCTGACCAAAGTACGTTACTCCTCCTTGGATCAGACAGTGGAGGTCATTATGGGCTATTCTGACCCTGCCTCTGCAAGGTGGATAAGCAATCAGCTTTTTGTCTTCTCCCCATGAAACAGGAAGATTGCCCTTAGTTAGGTTTGCAGTTTGATGATAAATTATTCTTTGACACTGCCATACCAATGGAATGCACCATGGCTTGTGCTGCATTCTAACTAAATGGCACAGCTTTACATTGGTGCTGGCAAAAGTGAGCACTCCTCTAGTCAGCAATCCACTACTTAGATGATTTCCTGATAGTAGGGGAGGGCCAGGATGGTGCTTTAGAGGGCATGTCAATTTTTAAGTGGCTTTGGTCCAAGTTAGGGGTACCATTGGCCAGTGAAAAATCAGAAGGACCAAGCTGAGTCTTGACCTTGATAATTCGTTCAAGCTTCTTTTGCCCAAGTTTCAATGAGTTTGGCAGTTACTTTGGCGGTGTTTGGGATCCAGCAAATCTCGCTAAGGAGAAGTCATGCAGCTATATGGGTTGCTGAACTTTGCCTGCAGGGCAGTCTCTCCAGGCGGGAACTTTCTGCAGTCCATTTCTGACTTGTTCAAGGGTAACAGACCCAAGCACTACTTTGTGTGGTTTACCAGACAGGTGAAGGATTACCTTCAGCTTTGATTCATGTTTATTAGCTGGTTCAATGGAGTTTCATTTTAGCAGTCCCCTTGGGCTACCTCCACTGACTTTGAGTTCTTCACAGTGACAGCAGGGGGATCCGGTATGAGGGGGGGGTTACTTCCAAGGCAGCTGGTTTGCCAAAAGGTGGTCATATAGCTGGTCTGAGGAGAAGAGGAGTGGCATTACATTTCTGGAAATGTTTCCTATTTGGGTAGTGGTTCTGGTATGGAAGACTCGGACAATATCTTGGTGGTGCATGCCCTCAATAGATGTTCTTCCAGGTCTAAGTGGATCCACTCAGTTATCAGGCTTTTAGTTTTGCTTTGTTTTGAGATTAATTTGTTGTTCTCTTGTGTTCATGTCCCTGGTCATCTTAAACCTAGAGCTGACAGTTTCCTCCTGTTTTCAGTTTGCCAGGTTTCACTAGTTGGCCAAGCATTCAGATCCAAAGGGCACTTCAGTTCCTGCAGGAGTCTGTCTAATTGAAGAAGACTAGAAGTATTGCTGTTGGCCAGATCCTGGGTCAGCAATACTTGGAAGGCATATACGTCATCCCTGGAGGTTTTCAAGGCTTTCTACAGGTCTTTGTTCTCTGGTCTTAGGACATGGGGGGGGTGCAGTTGCTACTTCAATTTGTAGTAGCCAGGCCAGATGCAGAAAACTTGCCTAACACTGTCAAAGTGCACCTAGCAACTTTGGGATGGTTGGAGTGCTTTTTGGGTCTCCAGGAAGTGTCCAGCCACTGGGTTAACTGGGTTATTGGGAGGACGCTCAAGGGCCTTGAGAATATTTGTGGGCTTTCCTGGGATTCCAGAAATCCTATTGGGAGGCAACTCTTTCCCCTTGCTATGCAGGGTGTCTATAAGACACTGGGAGATTTTCATAAGTTTGTTAAAATAGCAGCATTGTTCACATCCTTGTATGCTGGTGCCTTTTGCGCCATTAAACTATTCCTTGACATCTACATTGATTTTATACTGTTATAGGTAAAGAAATCTAAGATGGATCAATCTGGGACAGGTCAACTGGTGTGATTAGACAAGACCATTGGTTTGGCCATTTGCCCAGTGCATTGGGTTATAGTGCTACATAGTGACACTACCACAGGGAGAAGGTCAAGCCCAGTTTTTGTGTGTGTTTTGGCCAGGCCTTTTAGCCTGGCAGAGACCAATTTACTACTTAGCCAGGCCATAGTGGGGCAAGGAATTAATCCACAAGGTTACTCCTCACATTCTTTCTGGATAGGTCATACCTCTGACTTGGCCATGGAAGGGCATTTGGTCAAGGTTATTCAAAGAATGGGAAGGTGGGGGTCTGATGTTTTTTTATCTTACATCAGGCATTAATTTTTTATTTCTGTTGCAGGGAAAGTGTCATTTGGCTCTTGGGCTATTATTTCATTGAGCGATCTGCAATGCAAGCCTTGGCCCGCCATATTGGACATTCAATTTCTTTTGATCTTAACAGTTGGACAGTTCATTCTTTTGGTTTCCCTGGCCTCCTTTAGTTTCAGTTCTGGGAAATCTGGTGTAAAATCACCATGGAGGAAGCTTTACCCAGAATTTTGGTAATTCACCTCACAGGTAATGATTTGGGTCAGGCCCCTAGAAAATTCCTGATGGCCAGAATGCCATCTGATATGCACCAGTTACAGCAGTAGTATCCGAATTTGATTTTGTTCTGCTCTGCCATCATCCAGAGACTTCATTGGAGGGGCGCTAGAAGGTCCAGTGCTATTGAGACAGCCAGGTGTTCCTTCAGTCATAAAGTCATGCAGGCTGCTTGCCAAATTGGCTTCCATGTGATTCAGGATCGAGATCTTGACAGCCTGGTTCCTGATTTTTATGATTTGGACAATGTTCATCTGAATAACATGGGTTTTGAGTTGTGTAATTTGGATGTTGTTTTTGCTATTAAAGAGTTTTTCAAGGCTTGACTTATTTCCTCTCATGACCCAGATTCTCCCTTTCGAGGCTGGCTGTTGGAGGGTAATGGCAGATTTATGGCTTCACCCCCACCTTGTTTTCCCCTCATTCCTGTTCAATGGCCTCAGCTCTCCTCAAGTTGGACATATATTCGACAGGTAGGCCAACCACATCACTGAGTATGTGGCTTGTAAGGGTGAGATAAATGGTTTACCACTAGCCCCAAGGTAGCTTGGAATATGCACCCGGTTTCTATAGTGGCAGCCGGAACAGGCTGGGTCACACCAACCAGCTTGAGTTAATGGTTTAATGATTATTGGTTTACATGTTGCATCTGAATTATTATGGCATCATCAATGGCTGTCAATGGCTGTTATTTAATAAAGGGTCACAAAGTCAATGTGGTGTAGATTTTGACTCAGCTCAGTGGACAATGACAACTTAACTTGTAGTGTTGCATTGTTTGTGAGCATATCAATCATCGGGGTGGGCATAACGAGGCATACCCCTGTTAAGGGAGTGCTACGCCTCTGCTCAGAAGATCCGTCAGCAGGCACATTGATCCTCGAACCCTCATCTTAGGGTTAGGTGGGACCTTATGTCTTCACCTCCATTTGTTCCAACTTCCAGTTCCTTTTCAGCAGCCTTGGCTCTCCTCAAGTTGGACCCAGATTTAACCAGTGGCCACATCAAGGGGTATGTGATTTGTAAGGATGAGTTAAATAGGTTTCCCATCTGGTTTGAGGTAGCTTGAAATATGCACCTGGTTTCTATAGTGGCAGCCTGAACAGGCTAAGTCATTCCAACTGGCTTGAGTTAATGTTTTAATGGTTATTGGTTTATATGTTGCATTGGAATTATTGTGGCATCATTAATGCTTGTCAATGGCTGTTATTTAATAAAAGGTCATAAAGTCAATATGGTGTGGTTTTTGACTCAGCTCAGTGGACAAATTCTAGCAACTTTTTAAGTTTATAAAAGCGATTGTTAAAATCTGTCCCGGGTCTATGTCACATAATCGAACTTCCAAAATTTCGAACACCATATGTTCGAACTTGGAAGTTCGAAATGTGATAACACGAAACCTCAGAACAGCAAATTTTTTCCAAGGGAAAAAATTCACTGTTCCGAAAAACACATACAAAACACAAGCACACCAAAAACCTAATAAACCTACACTAAACCTTACATACACAACTATCTATGCACTAACCTTAACCCAAACCCTAACCCTAAGGTTCGTCACTGTCACACAGTTACCTTACTCACACCCTAAACCTAAAGCCCAACACTATCACGCACTTACCTTACCTGCACACTAACCCTAAAGTCTGTCACTATCACACACTTACCTTACCCACACCCTAACCCTAAAGTCCGTCACGATCGCACACTTATCTTACCCGCACCCTAACCCTAAATTCTGTCACTATTGCACACTTACCTTACCCGCACCCTAACCCTAAAGTCCATCACTATTGCACACTTATCTTAGCCGCACCCTAACCCTAAAGTCCATCACTATTGCACACTTATCTTAGCCACACCCTACCCCAATGTCCGTCAATCTCACATACTTACCTTAACCCGTTCCGTAACTTTTGCACCACAGTGGAGAAAATGTCGAAGCTGCAGAAACAGCCAACCAAATTCTTTCCCTGGGAAAGAATTCACATTTCCGCGGCTTCGACATTTTCAAATTTTGAACTTCCCTGTTTGAACTTCTGGTGTTCAAACATCTGGAAGGTCGATTAAATGACATAGACCCTCTGTCGCTATTTTTGGGAATTTGTACCCCCATTATTTTAGGCTTTGTCTGGATTTCTTGTATTAAGAGGTTGAAAAATTGTGTGTGTGTGTGTGTGTGTGTGTGTGTGTGTGTGTGTGTGTGTGTGTGTGTGTGTGTGTCTGTGTGTGTGTGTGTCTGTGTCTGTGTCTGTGTCTGTGTGTGTCTGTGGACCCATGTACTGTATTTTATAGGATTCTATAGACCCATAACAATATGGCTTTGTCAAAGGGAGATATTAAAGGAGATTATGTTTATTTAATTTTGAAGTGTTCTCTCACAATGTATCCCTGCATATATACCTGGTTCTGTTTTGTAGGTATTCACTTCTTTTTGAGTACTGCATTACAATAACATCGTCTTAGTAATTATTGACCATTTATGGTATGTTGCCAATGACATGAGTCTTTTGGAGAAATTGCCATACCTAGTAAATACAAGATTAAAAATAAATCCCATGTCTTATGCAACTGAGATTGTTTTCCTGTGTAGTTTTGTCTTGAAGATAATTTTTTTTTAATTCTGTATGTTTCTTATAATTTCATGCCACAACCCAATCGTGCCACATACATGCATACATGTATTTATATGCATGTACCGCACACATACACTCCAGTACAGAATCTACGCTTTCACTAGTTTTCTTGAGAGACATAAATGTTAAGAAAGAAAAAAGGAGCTTCTGAGTATCCTTTGACATTTTATCTTTTCAAGATTTCTTTGAATACACTCCGCACATTTCAGATGTGAGACTTTGGTAAGTGCCGGGTGCACGTTGCCATTCATTCTTTTGCACTGTCATATCATACAGAACATTATACTCCCTAACCCAAGGATCTCCCTGTGAAGAAGAAGCTGTGGGTGCCTGTGCTTAAATATTCTGTCTTCTAGTACAGATGTCAGGAAAGAGGAATGCATAAAACGAGATTGCTGCAGACAGCAGATTTAAGGGAGATGCTTTCAGAACACAGGTGTTAAATGCATTTAATGAAAAAGCACTCAAGCATTGCACTGTCGATTGATTCACATTTTCATTACTGGACATACTCATGTCCGTACATAACACTCCCTCTGGGTCTGATTCTCAAACACTTTTACTAAAGCAATGGTTTCTCTACTATACTCTCTTTAATACTCAATTTTATAAAAGTGCAATTGTCTTCTCTAGTTTTTTAGCAGTTTGACGATTTCTGATATACCATATATTACTATTTTTTTACTTGTAGTTTGCTTGGAAATCTGTTTCCATCTCAGTTATGCTTAATTATTTCTTTGTTATGCATACCTAATGACAGGAATGTATTGTTTGACTTTTCATGGAAAGAGGGTCTCTGCAGCTCCATGGATCCCAACTAGTTAAAGGATAGTCATAAAATCTTTATGCCTGTGTTACTAATGTCTATAATAATCTTTTCAATCCAGTTTGATTTGTGGTGTTCATTACCTTTAAGGCACCAAGGGGAAAATGTCAGCATACAAGCTTGAAATCAAAATGCCAGTAGTACATGATTGCCTTTGCTTTATGTAACATTTTTCTGTTACTACACAGGATGAGTATATTCTTTGAATGAGAACTTAATTAGCTACATTTTCATATACAAGTACAGAACCTTGCTTTAAAGACAAAAAAATAGTAATAATGAGAATAAAAATAATAATAATAATAAAAATAATAATAATAATAATAATAATAATAATAATAATAATAATAATATGCAGCTGAACAGCCAACCAATGAACAGTGTACACTGCTTTCCCATTTTGTTTATTTTATACTCATAATTTTTAATGAAATCCCCTCAACACACACAATGACGTTTTTAGATGCCAACTGGATCATTATGAAAAGATGGAGTTATGCTTTGCAGTACGTTTTGTTTGTACGTTGGCAAATGGCTGTCTTGCTACACCACCAATACCAACAAGAAAAGTATACTGTTAATATTATGCAATGAAACGCAGCACATTTACAGTAATACACTCATTTAGATGACACAAATAAATGAATAAATATTTGTGGGGAAGTCTAAATATTTGTCATTTCATCATTGTATAGTCTCTATTGAAGTACAGTCCTCCAAACATGGTAGACTCATTTCAGATTGTGCATGAAGTGAAACCCATGTAGGCCACTTTTAACAATTAGGAGGTTTCAATTTCAAAAGATCATTTGCAATTGTGCCACAGAATAACATCTGTACAAAAGTATGAAGGCATGCAGCTCACACAGTATTACCAGAGGGGTAATCATATTTGCTTTTTCTACATTTTTTCTTTACACTTGTATCTAATAAATATAATAAATATATATACCAAATTAATGTAATATGAGCAAAGGTATCCATGCTGAAATGATCTAGTGTAGCCTGTATTTGTAAATTTAGGATGGTATACATAGTCATTGCTGTTATATGTAGTGGGAATTTGCTAAGTGCAGCTGTCGAACGATTCATAGAGGCTGTGCTTAGATGCAGCCATTGTAGGCAGCTTAGGAAAAACCTTTGAGAATTAGATTAGAATGAGATGTAGATGATGAATGCCTTAAAATGTCTGTGACAAACTTACATAAATTAAGTGATTTCCCACTTGTTTGTGATTCATTGTCACTTTTTTTATGTGTGTCTGCTTTGTGTGAATATGCCTTATAAGTGGGGATGCCGTGTCTTTTTTATGTACTTTGCAATTGGTGATGATATCTTCTTTAGCTGCCAGTCTGGCTATTTCTCATTCTGAGTTGCTTGCCATCGGCTGTGCCTAAACTGCAGGCACACAGAAGTGCTTGTTGGCATAGAAGGTGGAGATATAGACAAAGATTAACCCATTATAACTTTGCTGACCAAGAAACTGTTGATAGATTTAGTGTGGGCAGGGATATTGTAAGGGCTTTAGTGTGCTTGTATGGCCCATAGGTGAGGAGTGGGGGGATGTGTTTTCTTCCTATCCACGGATCCTACGAGTGGACTGCAGGGTTTGTACAACTCCCACTATAATTGCCATGGGGGACATTCCAGAGACAAACAGGGTACACTTTGGGTATCTCAAATGCTTCAGCATCAAGGATAGTTTATCAATTCCTCGGCATACTCTTGTTATGTGTCAGTCAGTGTATTTATCTTCCAGTATCACCTCAAGACCAGGTAAGAACTATGAGTGCCTTCTATGGGGTGACACATTTTCCAGACATACTTGGTGTTATAGACTGCATCCATGTTGCCATTAGGGCCCTATCTGGACCACAGGGAGAGTGGTACCATAATAGGAAGGGCTACCATTCCATCAGCTGCATGCTAGTGTGTGATGCATAGGGGTGCATCCACGATGTCATGGCTCAGCATCCTGACAGTGCCCATTATTTTCATATCTGGCACATAAGCTCACTCTACCACCTTTTTTTGCATGGCACAACACCTCATGGTCTCCTTGTTGGTAAGTACAAACGTTTTCTATTATACTAATTTAGGTAGGTGTAATTTGGTAAAAGTTTTCCTTATTAGTTTTTTGTTATGTCTCCATTCCTCTTTTTTTTTTTTTTTTTGATTTTGCTGATGATGCAAGCTACCCACTCCAACCCTGATACCAGTTCACAACTAAGCTACTAAGGAATGTTTCAACTCCATCCTGTCCCAGAAATGGATTGTCATCAAATGAGTGTTTGGCCTGTTGAAAGTTTGTTTTCACTGCTTGGACATGTCTGTGGTGCCCTTTAGTATGACCCTGTTACTGCATGCAGGATGTCTACCACATGCTGCATTCTGCACAACATGATTATGTGTTGACCAGGCACTCAACTGCCTCATGATGGTGATTTAGCTCCTGTCACTGTTCCTACGAGCAGTGATGATAGTGATGGTGGCCAGCTGACAGTAGTATCAAGGGATACCCTGCAGCAGGTTCATTGCTGGGCAGGCAAAGAAGCTGCATCAGGTCCACCACTGTGGACTATGACATTAAGGTAGTGGTACCTTTACTTTAATATCCCATAGATTAAACTTGATGTTTTCAGTGTTACCTGTAAAAAATGTCGAGTTATACATATCCTGATGTCACTGTATGTCAGACTATTTCACTATTATGTTAATACATTTTTTTTGCTGAATTCATTGATTATAGTATCTGTTCTGTTCTATGGTCATATCTCAATTCTGATGTCTGACAACTGTTACTTGTACAGTTATTAGTAAAGATCACAAGGATAAGTGTGATGACTCATTTAAGTGTAGAGTTATTCAGACGTACTACATATATATATATATATATATGCCATATGTGGATCAGAATTGTTTATTACCTGTGAATATGTTAGGCTGCCTTGCAAGCAATGACATAATGAATGTGTATATCTGAATATGGTGGACAAATCATGTGTAGTGTTAGATATTGATGTGTGGTGTTTCCTTAGGTGATACTGTACATCAAATTAGATCAGTCTTTCATCAGCATACTTTTCTGTGTCATCAAAACTAAGTAGTCTTCGTTTGCATAGCCATGAGGGGGAAGTGGCACCCCTCCAAAAAAAGTTTTACATTTTTCACATTCTGCATGGCACTGTCAGAGTTTTACACATTATAAGCAATGAGCACAAAACTGGACATGACCACCACGAAATAGTAAAAGGCCAGTCTTTATTGAAAATGATAAGCGCTTTCTCCTGCAAACCTAGCACGCTTCATCAGATCTTACTACAGCTACCAAAACTACACATCTAAATACAAGTACGTTAAATTGAGTAATTGAATAATTGCAACAATTAATCAACAAGTAAAACCTTAAAGCAATAAGCTCATATAGTACAGAAATAAAATAAACCAAAACTGAAACTCATGAATTAGATATGCAGACTTTCAAGTTTATATAATAAAATGAAATGAATTTACTTCCTATGAGTGTATTTAAAACATCAGCTATGATAAATATAAAACATGCTATCAATCATAATGAATAAATATATATTAAAATTAAAAATAATAATGCATTAACTAACAACATTATAATTCAGTGTCTAGTATTTACGAGCCTCCAATACCGGCTTGATATTAATATGTACATTCAGTCCTGGTTCAACATGAGCCCTTAGTTTAAAAATCCAGGAGAGTTCAACGTATTCCAAATAATTCATGTTATTGCCCCCTCTGACATTTCTATTCACCAGCTGCAGCACCCTTATTCTAAAACTATGATTGGGATGCTCAACCACATGTTTAGCCAGTGCATTACGTAAGTCCTGTTTATTTATATCATAAATGTGATTATAAATTCTATCCTTCAATTTCCTAGATGTAATCCCCACATAAAATGCAGTACAATGTATGCAAGTTGCTAAATATATCAGATTCTCGCTGCTGCAACTGGCATAAAACCTGGGTGTAAAAACATATCCAGTGGTCGGATGTTTAAAATTCTGTTCCTTACATCTTACAATTGTTGCAACTATATGTACCTAACTTATTTGTCCGGGAAATGTCCCATCGTGCATATGAGTATTCTTTACATAGAATCCTTTTTAGACTCTTACTGTTCCTATAGGTAAATTTGGGAGTAGGTCCTACTATATTCAAAACTTTAGAGTCAATTGTCAATAGCTGCCAGTTTTTCTTAATGATATTGACTATTCTATTATTATCATTAGTATATCTGGTTGAAAAAGTAACTTGAGCCTGACATTGTGGACTTCTCCTATAGTTGTGTTCATACCGCTATTCCTAGGAGTCAATCCATCTAAAACAATGTTGTGAATTTTGTCCACCATGGCGCTTTTGTAGCCTCTATCAATAAATAGAGTACGCATAGTGTTTAATTCAGTTCGCATGTTTGCAGAATCATTGCAAATTCTGGAGATTCTAATGCATTGTCCCTTGACAATATTGGGAAAAACAAACCTAGGATGCATGCTGGTATAATATAATAATGTATTCTTCCAGCATGTTTTCCTGAATAGAGATGTGGAAATATTACCACTATGGTCCTTAATTATGCTAATATCTAGAAAATCAACCTGATTATATGAAAAATCCAGGGTAAACCTTAGAAAACTCATTGTTGTTTCCAAATAACAAATAAAGGCTTTGAGTTCATCTATACTACCCTTCCAGAAAAGTAGAACATCATCTACAAATCTCCTATAGAAAATCATCTGTAAAAAAGAAGTATTGTCAAAAAGGAATTTCCTTTCCCAATAGTTAACTACCAGATTTGCATAAGAATTTGCTCAGGGGGTGCCCATGGCAACCCTCCATTTCTGTGCAAGCAGTCTGCCCTGGTACATGAAAATATTGTTATTTAATACAGTCTCAAGTAATGTACAGACAAGAACTTCTTCATTCGTATCGATGTCTTCAGCTAAACATAACAACTCCTTTACTGCTTCAACACCATATTCATTTGGAATAGATGTAAATAGATTTTTAGCATCTAAAGTCACCAGAAGAAAAGATGGATTCCTACTTCCATCAGTAAAAGTGATTAATTCATTAACTAATTGGTAGCTATCCCTAAGTATGGTAGGTATTTTTCTTACCAATGACCCTGAAATGCTCTCAGTATATATGGATATTCTTTCAGTTATCCAACCATTGCCTACCACTATGGGCCTCATCGGTGGGGGAGAAATGTTCTTACGTACTTTAGGCAAGCCCTTTATGTAGGGAATAAGAGGTGTTTCTACTAGAAAACAATCGTAAAGATCTTTCATTATTTGTCTGCACATTAATAAATCATAAATTTCATCATGCACTCTGGTGACAATTCTCAAAAATTGTTTATGATCTATTTTGCTATAAGTACTGTCATCCTTCAGCATTTCATACATTGCTGTGTCATAATCAGCAGTATTAAATAATACTACCCCTCCTCCCTTATCAGCGGTTATTATTATTATATCATCATTACTGGACAGCATATGTAAGGAATGTCGTTGTTCTTTACTTAAGTTAAAATACATACATTTCCGTTCTACCCCAGAAAAGTATGCATAAAAATCATTTTCACATAAACAAATAAAAGTTTCAACAGTAGCAGGCAGTATAGGAACAAATGAGCTTTTGCATTTGAAAATACAAGCTTTTCCTGACACAGTCCCATTTTCAATAGGATACGTTAATTTTAAAGCTATTGCACGCCCAAACAACCTTAAATCAATCAACAATTCACTAAGACAACTGGGTTGAGAGGGAATAAAGGATAGCCCTTTATTCAACAGTGAATAGTCAATTGTACTAAGTTTCAAACAGGAGAGATTAAATACAAGTTCATTCAGTTCTTGTTTCTTTGTTTCATACCTCGAAACTCTCCCGAAAATTTCCTTTTCTTGCGACCTCTGCTGTTCGACCTTGTTCTGGATGTTTCCCTGAATTTCATAGGGAAAGAAAAAAATTGTTCCATATTCCTATTCATAGCCTTTGGTTTCGCTCCTAGGTTGGCGTCTGCTCTTGGCGCCATCAATGCCTGCTGATTACGAGGTGGAGTCGCCACAGCAGACGAGCTTGTCAATTCAGAGCTTTCAGGAAGTGACGTAATTTGTGTTTCAGAGTCATTCATCACGTCACCACCCGTAATATTGGTATTTCTTAAAGTAGTATCACTCTTTCCTTGAGGAACCTTATTCTGTAAAGTGTCTTTGTTGTAAACACTATTAATAACACCATTCTGTTCTCTTTCTCCACCACTATGAACATTCCTCGGCCAAAGAAACACCTGTCCTGATGAAAAATCCCTGTAATCTTGTTGCAGCTTGCAATACTTGGTTTGCTGCAACTTGTCACTATACAGGGCTATTTGATTATATAAACTATCAAGCCTTTTTTCATATAAACCTCCCTTGAAGTGAGTCCGTAGATCTTTATTCAAAGCCTCTACCTGCTGCGACAATTCAGCTTCAAGGGGGGAAAAATATTCAATGAGAAGTCTCATATAGTTGTAACTTAAGTCTAAATTCAGTTCTTGCCATCGTTTTAATAATTCAGGGTGACTGTCCCCATAAGTTGGCATGCATAAAACTCTCATGTCACGTGGGACTAAATGAAAATGCAGGCTAGCTTCCATGTGTCTTCTTTGCCAGACTAATCTCTGCAGTTTATGAGTTGAATGTGTATATCTGAATATGGTGGACAAATCATGTGTAGTGTTAGATATTGATGTGCGGTGTTTCCTTAGGTGATACTGTACATCAAATTAGACCGGTCTTTCATCAGCACACTTTTCTGTGTCATCAAAACTAAATAGTCTTCATTTGCATAGCCATGAGGGGGAAGTGGCACCCCTCCAAAAAAAGTTTTACATTTTTCATATTCTGCATGGCAATGTCAGAGTTTTACACATTATAAGCAATCATATATTTTTATCCTTGCCTGTGTCTTACCTATGTGGTTTTCAATGCAAATATGTACCTAAGGTGTTATACACAATTTCCCATAATGTTAATATTGATGATTGTCCTAATAATCATGAGTAAGTGCTGGCACAAAAGCTTCATATTGAATTGCTGCAATGCCATGATCTTCTAAAAGCAGGAGAACCTATAGGCACTAATCTGACAGTGCTGTATGACCTCAAACCTGACTATGAGGTTCTACCATGTGTTATAGAAGGCTGACAAGGCCAGCCTACTTGCATTTTTGTGTTATGTCACCTGTAGTCATTGTAGCATTAACTTGAGAATCACATGGTGCAGCATACTTGGCCCCAAAGTGTACAGGCATTTCAGGCTGTATCACAATATGGCAGTTCTCCCCCTCCCCTGTATACATGGCAGGTGCATACACAAATGAGCGCTCCCTCTCAATGGCTTCTGAGGCTGCTAAATTAATAAGTATGAATATCTTTGTATGTGTCTTAATCAGGAAAAGCAGCCTGTATGAAAATATCATATTCTTGTTCAAACGCTCTTCAATTCTCAGCAATGTTATTATTAGACCCCAGCGGTTCAGGTCTGTAAAATCCCTCTGCCATATCAGCAAAATATGTTTAAGCATAAGCATAGACCAGGTACTTATAATTATGCTCAAATGTACAACAATCTCTTTGAAAAGGCTTCACTTTGACAGTGAAAACACTGTGAACATTCCAGAAACTTCGAATAGCTTTAGTTAATGTAAAAAAGTAGTACATTGCAAAATTTGCAGTCATTTTAGCCCTTTCATACACATTAAATGTTTCAGACGTTATTTTGAATGCTCTAGTATTTATTTCAAATACTTTTATCAGTATGTTGCAATTTCTGACATTTCATTTAACTCTGTAATTATTTTGAACGTTTTGAATGTTTTGTCAAATGCGAGGCCCACTGAAAATCATTTAAATGAATTTAAGTACCTTTAAATAACCGCTGAACTGTCTGCAAGTTCACTCTGATATATTGTTCCATTTCTAACCATGTTCCTCATTGCTTGGGTGTTGCTTCAACTTCGGATCCCATTCTGGCACCATGTTGTTTTAGACATGCCACTTCTAACACCATGTCACTTGTCTCATGCATTCAAAAGAGATGGAGTGAGGTATGGATTCAAGGTATTTATTGTACATAAATATTGTGAGGAACTGCAACTGGAATATATATTTAAGATAACTAATTCATGCATTACTTCAAGCACACTCGCATGTGGCTCTCCATTCATGCCTGCACTCACTATTGCTGACTGCACAAAATGGCACTTTTCTCACACGTGCTCAGTACTTATATGCATGTGCTATCTAGCTACAGTGTCTCAATAGGAACATTATACATGATGATCTACACAGAATGTGCATGGAGGCAGACATAGATGCCACCATACTGCACCTGAGTATCATCATGGCATTGCCCCTGGACTCACCACTCTTATGTACTGATAAAATTCTTTGCATGTGACCTACAGTGCTCTAATCATCTCTATGCAGCTATCTGTGGCAGTGGCTTAAACTTCAAGAATGTCACTATATATTTGCTGCTGGACAGCCGAGGCCTTCTGTATCACTAGACCAAGCTATGGTCTTCTCCTGGCACACCTTTCAACAGGTGTCACAAAATTCAAAAAGGTAGCATTCCTGAGCATATTCTTAAGGTTGACAAGACACTGATGTTGGGCTATGTGGTGCTCCTCTTCTTCAAGTTGCAATGTTATGCCATCATTGAGTTGGTAGTGTGTGCCTGTGTCATTATCTATGGAGTTAAGTACCTGCTGTAAGGGGAAGGGGGCCCTGGCAGTACAGTTTTTGACTCGGTTCCACTGTCCTCAGGCTGAGTCATGAGTGTGAGAGTTGTGACATTATTGTTTACCTCCATTGTGCTGTCAGTTTGTTGAGCTGTTTCAGTAGTCATATTTGTTTTTGGCAATGAACCTGTGAAAGAATATGTGATAAATGTGTTTATACCTTGATAACTGAAAATGATTTATTACTTATTTATTTATAAACAGATGCTGCAGACCCTTACCATGCAAACATTGTGAACTTTGTTATATTCCTGATGAAGATGAGGCATCTAGTGAAGAAGCATACAATGAGTTATAGTTACAAAGCTATCCTTGTCAGCTAATGCCAGCATGAAGTACTGCTACCACCTATGCACTACTCTGCAGTGGTCTGACAGTACTACTGCCAAAACCTCCTCTGATTATTCTTGTGGCATCGTCATCTGCACCCTACGCATCACCCGTTATGGAGAAAAGGTACTCTTTATCTGGCTTTTAATGGTTGGATTGTGGAAGGTCCATCACCTGTACTGGTGCAGGCAATTGCATTCTGCCTACCTTTTGTTATTGCACATCACTCTACATCATTTGTTCTTTTCCTACAATGTGTCGTATGTGGTTACTTCCCCCTTCAGCTTTGATGTCAGATACTACATAATTCCATGCTAAGATTTCTATCAACCTGGCTTAGTTCCCCTTTTACAAACAGATGTTTCCATATGTCCTGAGAGCATCCATTAGAATCTGGTTCTCCTCTAGTGTGAAATTGCCTCTCCAATGTCTTGAGTCCTGACGCTATAGCATGTTGTAACCTGAAGTAATTAATGTATCACCACAGTTGAACTTGATTCACTCCGGACAACCACACAGAGGCAGTTTAGTTATAGATATTGCAAAAGTGTACCGTGTGCTATTTTAATTATCTGCAGTGAATATTTTCGACAGTTAATTATATATGTATTTATAACAGAAGCAAGATAATTAATTTAGTGGTGCTGCCCTACTTCCTTGTAACTTTTATAAAGGTCATAAAGTATGGCAGTATCCTCAGTTGTTAAAAATGGCATCTAACACTTTCACACTCCACTGATCCTTAACATTGTTACAAAACAGTCACTTTTGACATATTTGACTAGTGCAGATATGCTTCTAATAAGCTGTTGTCAGTGAATTGTGCTAATCCTGCAGATCTACTAGTACTTTCCAACTATTAACCTTTTTCATATATTTTTTTTTACTTTTTTTTGGCAGGCTTAAGCTCACTGGTGTTAATTTAGGCTGACTTATGAATGTTTTATGCAAATGGAGCTCAGCTAAAGTGAGCTTTATGAATTGCACCATTGTATGAGTATGTATGAGGTACAGTTGATGTGAATTGACCCCAGCTTGCTGTCTGCCCCCTGCGCTGAAGGATGGTGAGATTAGGGCTGTGCATAAAAGATCTTAATTATTCCATAACTGTTCTGTATGTATTAATATAACAGCAGTTAATAGAAATGAACTCTAATTTACTAATAATGAACATTAGAAGACCTTACAAAAATAACATCAATGATTTCCTTAAAACTGGACCACACCAATATTTAAAACTGTAGTAATGAAGTGACTTATCAGTCATAAATAACTGCATCACAGCAATGCAGCTTGCATTACCAGTCCCCTGATGAATACTTTCATTAACCAAATAAATAAATACTGATAAACATTTCAGTTCATTTATTTGCTGTCAAAACCACCACTACAATGCCTCTGCAGATATCACAATGATGACAACATTTTAATTCACATACATGAAATAGGTATACCAATAAGAACAAAAGCTGAAGTTCATGTTACTTCTTCTTACTCCATTTAGTGAATCAGCCTTGGCAGTCTGATAGGTTTTATAGGTATTACCCTTATTTGGATTTGTGGATTGGGCATGCTGATACCTTACCACAGAGGGTATAGTTCGCACCATCAGATATCCTGACCTGTACTTACATCACTTTATTTATTGATTTATTTATTTATTTATTTATTGACTGGGAAAGTCCACTGGGTCAAAAACACTTTTTCAGTGGAAGCCTGGGGAGAAAAGATCCAATTTCAAATCAAGAAGTATATAAGGCAACACTAAATATGCATCAACATCCAAAGATTTCATACAAATTGTCAAAGAGTAAAATACATCAAGTTTTGAGTTTTAATACAATTCTAAGGCATATATGATTTTCTGTACATTAGTAACAGAGTACAGAGATTTACATAGTCTAGATAGGGTTCAGTTTTGTACCTTTTCATTAGACAAAATGAAGGTGCATGTCAACAGAGTGACTCCCTATGGCTAGATAATGGGATTATGAGAGACAAATATAGAAAGATCATGTGCACAGGGATATAATTATGTTATTATTATGAGAGATATAAACCTCGATATGTTAGACAAAGTTTAAGGTGGTCTGTGGTTTTGTAAGCAGGAGCATATTGGTTCATTAGGAAAATAATTTTTTAAAGTGAGTTTAATTTTTTAAGGCATCCAGTTGTGTGATAGAGGAGGGGTAGGGTATTCCATGGTTTAGATACAGAGTATGAGTACAGGCTTTGTCGGGCCCTTTTATTATTTATTTATTTATTTGCAGTTTGTTTCCCAGGATGGTCCATTGGGCCACGAGGAGCCCATTTTCAATAGAGACCTGGGGAGAAAAGATCCAGTAAATACAAATATAGTAAATTACAGAATTACAAAATAACAGTTACAAAGTTTACAAAAGAATCAGACATTAGAAAAAATACATGGTAACAACAGTTGCAATAAATTGGCATTTGATGTAGCAAATGCATGAAAAATCCCCTTATAAACAAATTAAGGCAGTATAAAGAATGCAAGCTCCTTCAGGAAATTATGGGCTAAAGGAGACTATTGGCAGATATGTTTGGTATAGAGAGAATTATAGTTAAGGATGTTATACAGGATGAGAGTAAGAGCATTCCCATTGTGAGATTAGGTGTGAGTGAAGTAAAGTTTTAAAGATAGAGAGACTGTTAGTGTTACGGATAAGAGGTGGGAGAGAATTCCAGTGGCGTGCTAAGCAGAAGGATAGAAGATGTTTGCCTGGAGGGTGGGCAGGTTTATGTAGTTCTATTAGACTTTTGGAAGTTAGATCAAAGGCATCTGTTAGGAAGATGCATTTAGAAGGTAGAGGCAAGGGAAGGGCAGAGACAGGAGCTAAAAATAAGTTTGTGTGCTTGGATAAGTTGAACATGGGTAAGATCATTGGGCAGTTCAAGCCAGTTGAGTTGGTGCAGGGAGATGCAGTGATGGGTATTGGATCTATGGCCAGTTGCAAATTTTGAAATTTTATAGTAACAGGAGGAGAGTTTTGGTTTGAGGGAGGATTGCAGATTGGTAAGGGTAGAGGCACCATACAGAAGGGAAGGGATGAGGTATGTATTAGCAAGAACGAATCTAGTGGAGGGAGAGATTAAATGGTTGAGGTGATAAAGCATGCCAGGTTCCTTATGAGTTTTTGGATATTTACATGAAGATGGCTATCAGACTTTAGTTGGTCATCGATGATGATTCCTAACAGTTTAGCAGTGGAGACTGTTTCAAGAGGAGTGTTATTTCAGCTGGTGATAGAGAAAGGGTTTTTGTCTAGGTGATGCTTTTAGAGGGAGGGGAATATCATTAGTTTAGTCTCGGTTACATTTAGTACTAGATGGTTATCAAGCATCCATTGTTCTGTAGAGAAGAAGGCATTTTGGGTTAAATTTAAAGTGGAGGTTGCAGATCAGATTATTGTCGAGTCATCCACAGATTGGATGAGGTTGGCATTAGGGGTGGCATGGTATGATGGTAGAAGTCGTTAATGAAAATATTGAATAGAAGGGGGCCTAGAATTGAGCATTGGGGCACACCTGTGGGAGTGTTTAGGAATGGTGAAGTAGCTTTTTTCCACTTAACTGCTTGTTGCCTATTTGATAGGTAACTGGTGAACCAGTTAATAGAGGAGTGGTATCGATTTAGTTTAGAGAGCTTAGTAAGAAGAATGTTATGAGAGATGGTGTTGAAGGCCTTAGAGAGGTCTAGAAGGAGGGTGGATACAATATGACCAAAGTCTCAGGCTTTGTTTACAGTTTCTAGGAAGGAGAGGAGAGCGGTGGTGGTGCTATGGCAGGGTTGGAATCCATGCTGGGTGGGAGTAAGAAGGTTATTGTTTATTAGATAGGGTAGGAGGTGTAGGTGGATGCATTTTTCTAAAAGTTTTGAAATAGGGGATAAGATAACGATGGGACGGAAGTTGGAGATATCATTATTGTTACCGCCTTTATGGAATGGAATAATATAGGCCTTTTTCCAGAGCTGGGGAACATGGTATTCTGAAACTGATTGATTTATTAGGATGCAGATATGGAAGGCAATGGCTTCTGTAGCTATCTTTAGAAGGTAGTAGGGTATTTCATCAGGGGCATTATTGCAAGGTTTCAATTTTAAAAGACTTTTTTATGGTAGAGATGAGGATAGGGTTCATGGAGAAGGGAGATGGCTGGGAGCTAGAGGTACTGGATGAGAAGGGGATGTGTGGAGGTTGTTGTGGGGAAACAAGGTTATTAGTGAAGGATAATGTTAGTTTGGATATGGAATAAATAAAGCATGAGTTGAAATGTGTAGCTAAATCCGAGTGAGAGGCATTTGGATCAAGGCAAGGGTTTTCTTTTTTACCTGGGTTAAAAAGAGAGGATATTCCATCCCAGAATTTTTTAGGGTTATTGTTATGATGGGTTTGGAGAGTGGAAAAATAGACTTTGCGGTCTGAGTTAATAAGTTTTTTTACTTTGTTTCAAAGTGTTTTGTATTCATTAAGGGAAGTAATAGTTTTAGTTTTATGGTAGTGTTTCCAAGCTTTATCATGGAGTCACATGTTGGCTAAGGTATTCTTAGTTAGCCAAGGGATGGAGTTATTTTTAGTGCATTTTGTTTTCCAGGGAGCAAAGGAATATAGCAAGTTTAACAAGGTTTTATTGAAGTAAGTAACATCATTTTCCAGGGGTAAAGTTTTGAGGGGGTTCCAGTTAGTTTTTTTTAGTAGATCAGAGAATGCATTGGGGTTAAAGGTTTTTAGGTAGTGAGTAGAGGTGTAGGTATGAGAAAGTTGTAGGAAGGAGGGAAGATGATGAGAGAAAGTGGGAAGGTGGTCACCTAGTGGATCTGGAAGGGTACCACTATTGGAGATGTAGTGAGGATGGGAAACTAGAATCCAGTCTAGGGTACTACCAGAAAAGAAGTCTTTGGAAGGTCTGCTTGTGGAGTTAATAAGTTGAGTGAAGTTATAAAGATTTATATTTAGGGAGTTAGTTGGAGATTGAAATGTGTCCCATTTAATGTTAACATCCCCCAGAAGTATAGTTTTGTTAGTGATATTGGTTGAGAGCCAGGAGAGAATGTCCTCGAGGACTGGGATATTGCCCCCAGGAGGGATATAAAGGGTGGCAATATAGATAAATTTATGTTTGTTTACTTGAAGGAGGGCTAGAATTAATTCAGCATTAGCAAATTTGGGGATAGATTTGGAGTAAGGGATGACTAAGAGGGATGAGGAGTAAAGGAGAGCGACACCTCCCCCTTTTCTATGTGTTCTACCATTTCTGATAACACAATAGTTGGGTGGGATCAATTCTGAGTCTTTTATGTTCATAGGTTCATAGGTAGGTACTAGGCTATCTGCCCGAGGGCATTTATAAGCCTAGTCAGAGTGTGTCAGCTTTCGCCACCCCATTGATTAATTAACTGATCCTCTGTCAAGCAGAGCCAATTAAGTGATCCCAGGGGTGTATTTTCTGTTACCCATCCATTTGTCAAGGTTTCTCTTGAAGAGTGTTAGTGAGGGGCTCTGCCTGATGTAATTTGGAATTTTGTTCCAAAGCATGGGGAGTCTCTGTAACAGGAATCTATCCCTCCAGCATGTTCTATTTATTGTTGTGGTGAGGTTTAGCTCACTAGAGCGTGTGGCTCACAGTGACTTGGATTTCTTTAGGTGGAGCATGTCCATCAATTCTGAGTTGGACATGGCTTTGAAAGTCAGGCAGAGATCACCTCTGAGTAAGCGATATGCCATTGAGTACAGCTGGAGGTTTTTTAGTCAGGCTGCATAGGACATATGTTTGAGACCAGTAATCCTCTTGGTGAGGTACTTTTGTGGTCTTTCCAGCAGTTGGAAGTGTCTTGTGAGGTACATCCTAAATGGGGCATTATACTCTATGATGGGTCTAATGAGTGATGAGTAGAGGGGTACTATAACCTCTTTATTTCTAGATGCGAACCCTTTAGTAATTAGATGGGCCACATAGAAGGATTTCCTAACTACTTTGGCAATATGATTGTCAAAGGAGAGATTATTATCTACCTGGGTCCCCAGATCTCTTATTACCTCTTCTGTATTAAGGGGGCTGCAACCTATGTGGTAATATGTGGGTGCTTTGTTTTTCCCAAATGGGATGACTATGCATTTTTTGGCATTTAGCTTGAGGCTATGACTTTGACACCAGGTGTCCATCTCAGTAAGGCCCTCTTGGAGGATGTCCATGTCAGCTGGAGAGTTAATTATGGCTCCCAGTTTGCAGTCATTGGTGAACTTGGTTAGCCATAGTCCTCCTGTACTTGCCTGTACTTCTGAGAAGTATATGCTGAACAGTAGGGGTCCCAGGACCGAGCCTTGTGGGACACCACTTGTGACTGGTTTAGAGTTGGACCTGGAGCCCACTATTCTTACCATGTGAGTTTTGTCTGTAAGCCATTTGGCAACCCATCTCATGACATAGGGGATTATGTTCAGGCTGGTGAGTTTTTCTGTAATACCCGAGTGGGGAATGGTGTCAAAGCCTTGGCGAGGTCAAGGTAGGCTGTGTGAACCACCTTTCCCTCGTCTATGGCCTTGGTGACTGTCTCGAAGAAGTCAACCGGGTTTAGTAGGCATGATCTGCCCTTAACAAAGCCGAACTGGGTCGGGTCAAGAGTTTGGAGGTTCCCAATGTCTTTGTTAATAAGTTCCATGATGATGCACGCCATAGCCTTGCAGACTAAGCTAGTCAGGTTTATGGGGCGATTGTTACCAGGGTCAGTTGTGGCCCCTCCTTTGTGGAGAGGAATAACCATTACTGTGCGCCATTCTATGGGCACATAGCCTGTGGAGAGGTTGAGGTTGAACAGCGTGTTTAGGTGGGGGGTTAGTTCATTCTGTAGTTCGTGCAAGACGCAGCCTGGGACACCATCTGGTCCCATTGACGCTGTGTTTTTGGCTTTTGAAAGGACTGTTTTCACCTGTGCGTCTGTGATTTTTGGGGCACTACACTTTTCCGGTATTGTTGTGGGCCCTTTTGGAGGTGAGAGGGGGGTGAAGTTTGCACTGAATCTATCTGCCAGGATGTTGGCAATATCAGTAGGTTTGGTATATTTTGTGCTATTTTGCACTAGTTCAGTGCATATCTGCGAGTTGCCACTTAGATTCTTAACATAGATAAAGAAGGCTTTGTGGTTATCTTTTGAATCCTTGGCTATTTTTCTTTCAAAATTAGCCTTGGATGATTTCATGAGGAACCTCAGTTTCTTACTGATACTGATCAGGGATGTCTTTCCTTCTTGGGATTTGCTTTTTTTCTGAACTAGTTTCCTCCTTCTATTGTATAGCCTGTTTACTGCAGGGGTCCACCAAACTGGTTCCCTTCTCTTAGAGGAGTGAGTCTTGGTTTTGCTAGGGATGGCATGATCCATGCATCCTTGTAGGTGCTCATAGAGTGTATTTGTAAAGGTTTCTGCATCTTAGGCAGCGTTATCCTTTAGTGTGGGGTCTGTGAAACTTACCACCGCTGTCTTAAGTAAGGTGAAGTTTGCTTTAGAAAGGTTTTTTACTGTGGTTTCCTTAGTTGGGGGTGGTGGTGGGGTGTGGACATCCAGAGTGATTAGTTTGTGGTCTGATCTAATCAGTGATGGGTTGACCTCCGGTGTGGAACACCTGTCGTCCATGTTGGTGATGACCAGGTCCAATATGTTTTCACCTCTGTTAGGGAAGTTTACTAGCTGATCCAGGGCGTTTGAGTTGATGAATTCCAGGAAGCACTGGGCCTGGGAATTTGTACTCGAGTAGTTTTCCCAGTGAATGGTAGGGTAATTGAAATCACCCACTATCAGGGTGTTTGGTAGGACCTTCATGTTTTCCAGTGTCTCCAGAAAGGTGAAGTGGTGGTCCTGGGTCATGGAGGGTGATCTGTAGCAGGTCACAATTTGCATTGCAGATTTGCCCGATGTTAGTTGCACATGGATGATCTCAGAGTTATCACACTGCACTACTAAACTGGAGGTGTAGGTACCCTTGATAAATATGGATACACCCCCTGCTTTTGTGTTTTGATCTGTGTTCTGTGGTCGAAATGTGTGGCATGGATTGTAGCCCAGTAGTACTGGGGTGCTCTCTGGAGCCTTGAACCAGGTTTCAGTTACTGCACAGATGTCAATGTTTTCCATACTGAGGAGTGCTTAAAGCGTGTGCATTTTGAGATTTAAACTCCTGGCATTGAGTAGCATAACCCTCAGTTTTTGTTAATTGTGCTGTTTATGGAGGTGGGTTTGACTTTTAAGCCTTGCCTAAAAAAGGCACTATGGGGGCAGCAAGAGCCTTGGCCAGTATTTGAAAGCCTAGGGGTGACAGGTGCAAGCCATCTCTTGCGAAGCAATGCGGCTTGTCGAGCATGTCGTCCCAGGCTGACACTCACTGGATCCCCTTTGAATGACACCAGAAGCTTAGCCAATTGTTGAAACTGATCATTTTTTCTTTATACTGAGGTATCATTCTTGGTGAGGGCAGGATGCCACTCAGGGTCAGGGTCATACCAGCCTGGGCTACATAATCAGAGAGCTCTTCCATGTCTCTTTTCATATAGTCTAGGGAGGTATGTCTCAGGTCATTCACACCAACATGAACAATGACAGAGTCATATTTGTACTTGTTCTGGAGTGACCTGAGTGCTTGTGTTATGTGGCGGATTCTGGCTCCCGACAGGCAGCTAACAGTAACCTTCTGCTTGTCCAGCCTAGTGAGTGGGACGTCAGTGTGCCTGACTATAGAGTCACCTATTACTAGTGTGTTAGGTATGTATGTGCGGTTTAAGCCAGGTTTCAGAGATGGAAAGAATATCGGGTTTATTGTAGAGAAGCCAGACATGGAGGTTAGGGATTTTATTACATATGCTCTGAGCATTTAATGCTGTGAAATGGAGGGATCTACCACTGAGTGGGGAGGAAGAGATGGGGAGAAAGAGATGTGTGAAGGAGAGGGGGCCAGGGTTTGGGTGTATGTCCCCAGAGGCAAGGATAGAGATAAAATGGCAAATGTGGGAGAAGTATTTAAGTTGTTTAGTATCTAGTTTATAAGTTGTAAAGTTTATTGAGATGGGGGGTTTTATAAGTGAAGAACATAATGTTATTGAAGGAGTAGAAGTTATGGGATATGCAGATAGAGGAATATGTGTCCTGCAAAGAGGATGAGATAGTTGAGTGAAATAGAGGAGTGGGATTGGCATAGAGAGGTCTGGTAAGATAGTGTAAGTAGGATAAGGAGTTAAGAATTAGTATTAGAGTTAGAAAAGTGATTTGACAGGCATGGTGTTTATATTAGATAGATTTGGGGGGTAAGTTCGAGCTGAGAAGGTATAGGGACAGCTATATTAAAAGTGTAGATTTACTGGAGTGAGAGGGGTGGAATATATGTAAGGGTTGGACTGGAAGGAGTAATTAAGTAATTATGGGTAGGGTGGATTGGTTAATTGGACATGGAAGGAGGTGGGTGTGGCTTACTAACTATAAGTGTAGAGATACTGGGGGCAGGTGGAATTTGGGGGTAGGGTAGGGGAGCAGAGTGAGCCCGAAGGGCAAACTGAGTGGGTAGAGCCATGGAGACGGAGGAAGAAGGTAAGAAACACAGTCAGTGTGGAGGAAATAAGCCAGGGGCTAAATAGCAAGCTTGAAGATAAGAGGATATACCAGAATTTAGAAATGTAACTCTGCCACTCCAGTGGACTCTTAGCTAGAGAAAATATTATTTTGCTTAGAATTAAATATAATTCTATCAAGAGCTAAACAGGGGAAACTTATGGGACTCTCAGCTAAAAATAAGAGTTTCGGTTAGAAGTTTATTTAAACTATCAATAGGCTAAACAGGCTCAACCAAGTGGGTTCTTAGCCAAAAATATTATTTTAGGTCGGATTGCTTTTAATTCTAATACAGCTAAGCAGGGAAATACATGGGTGAAGAAGTAATACTGGGCTTAAGTAAATTAATTGCAAGAATAAGAAAAGGATTAACACTGCCACCTTGTGGCCAAACTTTAAAATGGCAGTATGGTAAAGCCAGAAAACTGCCAGGAAATGGGGAGGACAACCGGGAAAAGGGGGATTGCACATGGCAGCAGGCTGCTAGTGAACACATGGCTGAGCCCTTTACTGGGATAATATTACAAGCATTATAATAAAGAAAAATAGCACAGTTCTGTTACATACACTGTAGAATCCTAATAATGGTGCAGTAGTCTTGTTTGATTCTACTTCAAGGACAGTCTCTTTTCTACCATAACTGAATTTCCTGACTTGAGACCCTGATTTCTGGATTTCCTGATATTGACCCTGACTTCCTGACTGTCTGGAAAATTTCCTGACAGGTGCCAATCCTACATTATTAAGTACTATGTCCGCCAAACAATGATACTCTCCAGATGCTCTGCTCCTTAATGTATTAGGTTTGGAAAGTTTTGGGAGTTTTTTATTAGTGGATTGGACGTTTCTGGTGGGGGTACAGAACTGTAGAATAGAACGGAGAGAAGGGCACTTATCTGTATTATATATTAGTTTATGCGCTAGTGTTAATTGAGTATAATGAAGGAAATGGAGGAATTCAAGCCATTTCAATTCATTGATGGCTTGATAGTGGTGAGTTTGATAGGATAGTCCAGTGGTGAATTTAGCAATTTTATAGTAACATGATTGTAGTTTGTTGCTTAGGAATGAATGCAAGTTAGTAAAAATGGGAGAACCATAGAGAATGTATGGGTATTTACCAATTTTATTTCTGTGGTTTTATCAATATATGATTTCTGTCTATAGAGTCTGCCTAATTTAAGGTGCATTTTTGATTGTGTTTAGAATATGTTGCTCAAAGTATAGTTTATCATCGATAATAATTTTGCTGACTTTACTACTTCAGTTTTGGTCCTATTATGGGAACAAATCATAAAGTCATGTGTAGGTGGCTTAGATGAAAACAGTAGTAGTTTAGATTTTTTTGAGATTTAAAAGAATTCGTGCTTTATTTAGCCAGGTTTTTACATTTATAAAGGTCTTTTGTGTTATTTTTTGGAGGTCAGGGAAGTTATTGGAGGAGGATATAATAGAAGAATCATCAGCATATTGGATGATTGAGCTTTAAGCAGAGAGAGCAGAGACAGTATGAAGATTATTTATAAACACATTAAATAGCAAAGGCCCTAGAATAGACCCCCATGGGACACCTGTTTTATTAACTATGTATCGAGATTGTTTATTTTGCCATTTAACTGATTGTTGTTTGTTATTCAGATAGTTGGAGAACCAGGTGAGGGTATGTTGGGAGCAGCCTAATTTTGCAAGTTGCTGGATTAGTTTACTATGTGATACTGTGTTGGATGCTTTGGACAGGTGAAGTAAGAGTACAGATGTTACTAGACCAGTGTCCAAAGCCTTGTTCACAGCATCAGTAAATGATAATAGGGCTGTTACAGTACTGTGTGCAGGTCGAAAACTGTGTTGAATAGGGGCAAGGAGATTATTATTGCAGAGGTGTTTTAGTAGCTGACTTTGTATACATTTTTCTAATATTTTGGATAATGAAGAGAGAGAATGGAAATGAGATGATAGTCAAGTCGTTAGTGGTTCCGTCTTTGTGCAATGGGGTTATAATGAATCTATCATGGGTACTTTGCAAGATGGCATCTACAAAAACCCAAGATCAAGCCTCAGGTTGGCCTGAGAAAGAGACCAAGATGCTTCTCTACTTACTACAGGAATCATACATGCAGAAAACTGAGGAAACATGCATTCAGAAAACAGAACAAATAAGGATGGCAGTGAGTCGAAAAAAACTGGCATATGGCAGGAGTTGGGGAACATCTGTTATCCCTGATAGGGATTCACCACTCTAGGCAGTAGTGTTGACATGGCTATGGCAACATGTAGAGACAGAGAGACAACCATCTGACCCACTAGGTAGCTTAAGTGCAAAAGAGAACGCCAGAGTTATACAATTAAGTATATTTATGTTTTTGCTGTAGTATAAAAAGGTTAATGTGAGCAAAATGTTGTAACTGCATTTATAAATAGGTAAACTCACTGCAGATATATGTATGTGTGACTGTACTCATTTTTTTTATTTATGTGTGCTTTAGATACATATATAATGTCAGTTTGTAAGAAATGTTTAACCTTTTTCAGGTATGCAAAGTGAATAAATCCTGAGTCATAGAGAAGGGAAGGCCTGCTCATTTATTGATGCGCAAATCGCTTCCTTTTACAAAATATTTAAAATTTTTACAGAGTAGTTATTACGTATACCAAATCACTGGCCAGATCAAGCCACCACACCTTATGTACAGTGGAGGTAGGAGACAAAGGAGTAAGTGTATGACCTGCACACACATTGCTGTGTGCTGTACTGTACTGCTCATTTCATTTGTACCACTAAGCATAAATAGCATGCCTTAAAGGTAATTAAAAGTGTATTCTACCCAAGTTAATGCATATGTTTTGGTCAAGCATATGTTCTCCTATACATTAGAACAGTGTAAGAAAATATAAACAGTAATTTGGCAACAGCAAACATCCCCTATCCCCTGATGCTCTTGTACCTCTAAAAGTCTTTTGGCTTTTCCCGGTTAGGGGTCGCCACAGCGGAACTCCGGTCCACTCATGATTGGCAGTGGATTTTTACGGTGCTGATTTGCCAGCCCAACGCCCAACCTTCAAAGAAGGCATGCCCATTCACAAACGCACCTACCTGCATGTCTTTAACGTCACTCGATCGCTGGGAGGACATGCAGACTCCACACAGAAGATGCTCTTGTACCTCTACATGTAGCAAATCACCAGAACAGAGTACATTCTGTAGCAATTTTTGTACCAATAAAATGCAGACATTAGGAAATGAAGTGAAAGATTGTAAGAAGATAAGCACATCATTCCTAGTAGTTTGCATAATTAAGCAATGTATAACCCGGGCCATAACACAAGTAAACAAATATGCCTTCCATTTCTTCTTACTTTTATAGCTGAGAAGGAAATTTCATACAATAAGAGCCAGTCAGATATGTGGCTTAGTGAAGCTGTACATGATTGTACTCATTTCATTACAGAAACAGAAAAAGTCGTTCATTATCTGTTAAGATTGTATATCCCCCACTCCCCCCAAAAAGTGAGAAAAAATAATACATGTTACAATCTGCACTGAACTTCTTCAAATATAAATGCAGAAATATTGTAAGTACAATAAGTAACCCTTTAATCAGAGTGAACAGATGCATCATTTGGCAGAGTTATTGAATAACGTAATATGTAGCATAAATGCATGAAGTAATCCTGCCTAAGAAATTTTTAATATGCACTGTCATTAAAATACTGAAACATCAATTTATGAGTCTTTCTTGTCTACATTTTTTCTATCTTGCTCTCTTATTTATTTATTTATTTATCTATTTATGTATTTATTTATGTATTTACTTATTTATTATTTTCCTTTTCTTTTCCTCCCTTTAATGTTTCATTTTCCACAGGTCCTGGGATTCCAGGAGCAGTCCTGCCTTATACCTTTCAGGTCAGGGAATGTTCACCATATCCCTCTGGCTATTGAGGTATGTCCTTTCAGGGTTGGGGCAGTGGCTCCAGCTATATAGATACCCCAGCATGGTGTAACCTGGAAAGACGCAAAAGGAGCAAGCTTCGGGACCTGGAAGAAGATACGATTGAGCGGGCAGTGGCTAGACATTTACAATCTATACATGATATTCTCCAGCAGGTTTCAGACTTGCTTAACCAGTAGGCTCTGTCCATTGAGCCACCAGAGATCTCCATCCCAACATCACCAGGCTCCCCACAGGGGTTCCATCAGCTAGTGAGAATGCTCCTCCAGACTGGGGTTTGAATTGACTCTACTCCTCCACTCTCTCAAACTGTTGTGTTTGTGTGTCATCTGTATGCCTTCCCCACACTTCTCAACCCACAGAAGAATTCCTGTCTGTTATATCTGTCTTTTATATTATGTGCTCTCTTTAACTCTTCCCTCGGCTTCTCTCCTACAACCTCTTCCCTTATTCCTTCCCCAAGTTCCATCTTATATTAAAAAAAATTGAAAAATAGGGGGAGTTTATCCCTTGCTAAAAATATAGTACCTCTTATCTCTCGCCTCCTCCAATACAACCCCCTGATGTCTTCCATTTGTATGAATCTTGTCTTTTCTCTTCGTCATTTCCAACTGTTCTATCTTCCCATTTCCAACCTTATAAAGAACCAAACAGTGTCTCCAAATAAGGACATCCATGCATTTGGCACATAACACCTTATTATCATTTTAATATTCACTTCTACTAGCTGTGGTGAACTCCACTCTCCTTTATTGGAGACTTCACAGACCTTAAGATTACAAAAAGAGCAATAAGTAATTTGCAATTTACATTAAAATCTTTGTATTTCCAAAAACCCACAGTAGTTTTAATCTGCTTTATGAGCTTAGAGACAGCCCAAAAGCTTATCAGTGTGTCTGCACAGCCCTTCACTTTCACATATTCAGAGTAGTTTACTGGCACTGAGCATAGTAATGCTCCTTGCGATTTGCCTTTGTGCATATACAAACTCAGCGACTATGAATATCACCCTATTCTTAAAGTGGCAGCATTGCTAACAAACAAGCATTATCCCTTTTCCCTAAATCCATTAGATTCACTTCCACTACATTCTAATTCTATGTTATCAGCCTTCTACCAAGTTTTTCAGGTCATCAAAGAAAGATATCAGTAAAACCTTTGTTAATGCCATCTGATCCTGCTGTTAAAACACACATATCTAATGCAAGCAAGACACAAAACCTAAATAATATTTTTCATCTACCTTATCTTTTTGATGGTCCATATTCCATAGAAATGGTGTACACAGTGTCACAGAATGGCACAGAGTGTTTTATATGAAAGTGAAGGATGTGCAAGGTGTTGGTTGCATAATAACAGACAAACTAGTTTCTTCCTGCTAGAAGTGGTCATTATCTAAGATGTACACCAATCTGACAAACTCCATAATCTCCACTTGCCTCCCTGACACTGCTTATGGCTGTTATTAACAGAAGTAGCAACCATTTAAGAGGTGCATGGTGTCCTCTCAGAACCCGGCACTTTTCCCGTTGGACTCTCCAGCGGATCTGGATAGCTCACAATCATAAGTCTTTGGCATGCATTGAGGAAAACTGATGTCTCCAAGCTTTTAGTACCACTTGACTGGACATTTAATATGTATTTAGTGCATAGTTTAAGACTGGAAAATGAAAAAAAAGTATATCAACTCAGAAAAACTAAAATAAAATGGGAATAAGTATCTTTACAAAAAGGTTCTTTTGTTGAAAAAATACAGATGACCAATACTGCCCTAAATACATAAATTAATTTTATCCAAAGCCTATAATTCCTTAACTACCCAGAAAATAAAAACTTTTTGTTAATTGTGGAAGCATAAAAAATGGCTGTGCTCACCACTGCCCTCTAATGATATACATGGTTCTTTATATTAACAATATAGGAGTACAAAAGCAAATGGCTATTTTAAGATATTTTATGTAGATATTATTAACTTTGATGTGTTTCTTATAAAACTATCATTATTTAGAATGTTTTGTTATAGGTATTGTGATGCCCACCAATATGAGAGAATACATGATGGTCACCACTGCCACCATTATGTGATGTCCCCATGCTGGGCCAGTAATCAAGGATCCTGAATCCTCACCACTGACACTGGAGAGGGATGTGCACTTGGAATGCAAATGGATACACTCAGTATTTCCAGATGCAGACCTCCCTACATCAAGTATACTTTCCCTTAAGAGCAGCCCAGGGTCTTGAAGTCTCTATATCTGTTTCCCTCCAGGTCCCCGATAAGACTTCCTACTGGTACAGCTGTAGGGTTAGGTCCTCAGCCAAGTGTCCAAGCCAAGTCCTCCAGTACCCTCACTATGAATCCAGTGCTTCGTGTCCCTGCCCCAAGTAGCTGACACACACACATATACACACACACACACACACACACACACACACACACACACACACACACACACACACACACACACACACACACACACACCTGGGAAAGGCTGACACAGATTACCCACTCTGCCAACTTTGCCCAGACAATAAGGTAGTTTCACTTCCATCAGTCAGTTAATACAAGGCTCTTAAAAGGGTACTCCATTATGCTGTTTGAAGTTAATATTAATACAAATGATAGTGGTTGGCCAAGACAGCTAGGCCTTCTGAAGTGGTCCACACAGTGTCTACAAATAAAGACAAGTACTCTGAAAGGTTAAATACTTTCTACAAGGACCAGCCACAATAAATGTTTTAAATATATTCAATAATAAATAATAAAAGGACATGAACATACTGAATATATATTTACACTAAACCACAGAGTTCAAATCACATATATTGAAAACAACATTGATGGACAGGCTCATACAAATAAAGAAAAGCAATTTTCAAACTTAGCTTCACAATTTTCCCAACTGAATCTAGAAGAATTTAATGTTCCCTAATAACTTACTTGGGCAAGGCAAGATGAAATACGTGAACAGTCTTTCTAGTCAGGCTCCAAACAGAATACTCAAAACTCTGAGATTTCTGTTTGTAATATCTAAAATATAATTTCCAAAAGGGCTGGCAGAATAACCTCATCTGGTCACCTGACTCTAGGTTATCACAGTATTCCCCTTTGAAGCTGAGACAGGAATTTAGCATAGACGGCTACAATGCATATCAAAATGTTTATGGCAGTGCCTGGGCCTTCTCCTCTTTTTACTGAGCTAATGAACAAAGACTTTTTTTCCAGACCTAGTGTCTCCGGTCCTATTCAGCACTGTGGGGTACCGTTTTAATGGTTTAACAGCTCATTTACATTTCCCTTATTTTTCTTAAAGTAAGCTATTTGGTACATTTAATTCAGTTGCAGTAATACATGTGCATTTCTTTTCATTCCAGCAGGGTGCACTGTTGACACATTTTAACATAAGCAAAGCTCACAAATAAATTTTCAGCCCATCTGTACAAATCAGTTTGATATACAAATGACATACTGTTCTAATACATTTGTAACACAAGTATCTTGTATAAATCAGCTTGATATTCAAAGGACATATTCTTTACAAAGGTCCATCTAGTTATGCTGGCACTTGCCTATATAAGCACAGGTTTGTGTTCTCTTTGAGTTCCTATTAGTTTCCTAATTTTCACTATTGGTGTGATTGTCAATGTTTCTTTACTAGAACAAGTGATTCAACATGGACAAAAATGTGTGACAATAGATTAAACCTAAGACTGTACAGATCACAATGAAACCAAGAACATAAATGTTTATGCTGATTCTGGTCTAAATAAACATCATGCATTATTGTATATTTATGCTTTAAAATTTAATTTAGCAGTGTGATATATTGCCTTCTTCCTGTAGGGCTTACAACAACAAGAAAGAGTTATACATATCACCATGCATGAGTTTTGATAGATATGCTGCTGTAAAACTGAATTTAGTTATGTTAAAGCTGATTAAATTATAGACAGCTTTAAGATTCTTATTTTACTCAGGTTGCAATTTAAGAGCCCAAGGAAGAGAGAAACTTACCTTTCAACTTTAGCAAAATACTTAAGTGTGTAGGTGTGTTCCTTTAGCATTTTTTATTCAAAATCTGCATACCTAAAACCTTTACTATTTTTAAACCAATTGATTCATGTTTGTTAACAGCAGGCATGTGTAATAGACAGAAGAATAAATGAGGCTGCATCACTGAAAGATGAGAAAGCAGGATGTCAGGCATGGTATTTCAGTTGCCTGAGTTCAGTACCTAAGACCAAGAGTTGTGAACTGTGTCACATTCTTTGTTGCTAGACATTAGCCAATGTACCCAAAAGAATTATGGCTGTAATTTGTGTATATTTGTACTAAGTTGACAAAGTAGTGCAATGGTTAATGTTATTGTCTCACAGCACTAAGTTTTCCAAGTCAGTTCTCTTCTGGAGTGTTTTTGATTATGAATTTGCATGTCTCTCTTTTACCTATGTTGCACACAAATGTGTGTGGATGTGCACTGTGTGTGTGTGTGTGTGTGTGTGTGTGTGTGTGTGTGTGTGTGTGTGTGTGTGTGTGTGTGCATGTGTGTGTGTGTATGTCTTGTGATAGTCTGACATATTGTCTGGGATTATTTCTCCAATTTGTGCCCTTTTCAGTCCAGGGTAGGCTCTGCCTCCCCATCACTCAATAAGATAAAGCAGGTATCAAAAATGAATGAGAGAATGAATGAACAAATGAATTAATTAATTGTTTGGACTCCTGGGATTCATCAGCCTTTTAAGATAAATAGCAGAGGACCCACTCCAGGCATAACCCATAAATTCTATGTCCAAAAGTAGCTCAAAACAGAATTATTATTGGTGTAGTGAGTTTCAGTTTATTCTTTGTTGGTATACTAAACTGGCTTTATGCCATCTAGTTTTATTTAAACAAGTGTTTTCATTACATAAATATTATTAGTTTTACTTCCGTATTGATGTCCAGTTTAACAAAGTTTATTGTAATTTTGCATTTCTTGGACAATGCTCAAGTGTTCATGTAGGAACCTTAGAGGCAATTGAAGTTCTTAATGAAAGTAAAGTTTTTTTTTTTTTTTTTTTTTGTTCTTACTCTATAGTTGTGATGGTAGTATTGCTACTACCATATGATTTGTCCTCACATCAGTGCATTTTAAAATTTGGGTTGGAATCTGCAGATACAATCATGCATTATTGTTTATAATACTACCTTTTTAGTAAAGTCCTATGTAATAACTTTACAAATAAAGAGAATGCATTATCGTTTATAGCACTAGCTGCTTTAGTAACTTCCATATAACTGCTCAGTGGACTAATCTGTATGAGATTTTCTCAACATTACTTTTTTCCTATATAACCAAATATTGAATTGCATTCAAGCTGTGTCCCAAATACAAAGGAAAAAAAAACACTGATTGGAGAGCATCATGGAAACATTATTCCAAATTAGCATGGATCTTCCATAAGTTGGGCTTGGATTTTTAATTTACATCCATTGTATTTTAGAAATGTGTTGCTTTTTGTTTTAAATATTATGTAAATGGTTTCCTTTTTTATTTTCAGTAGCTAATGTAAATTATCCTTGTATATTCCATCTGCTTGGTAAACCATTTTTTATTACACATGAAAATGTAATAAAAGGAAATCTGACAAAAAGATAAGCACAAGAGGAATAGATTATCAGTGTGAGTTATTTGAAAAGGTCATTTTGTCACTGTCTCAACAGGCAGCACAAGCTCCTTCGGTACTGCAGGATCAGAAGGCTGTGGGTTCTTTTCTCACTCTTGCTGATTTGATTGCTGACACCACAGCATGTCATCCTTTTGGTGAGACATTAAACCGAGATCCCAACTGTCTGAGTGGGTGATGGCTCATATGGATGCAAAAGATCCCACTGCACCTGTAAAAAAGAGTAGGGGTCCTTTAGTTGACACAACATAAAACATTATTTACATATTTACATAGGGGTTCTTTAATTAACACAGCATTAACAAAATGTTATTTACATGTTTACAGATCTATATCTACATATTCCTATATAGCATCATCGCCATCATTATTTTTCTTCAATAATTGACCTCCACTCCTTCTTGCACAACCATAATCTAATTTTTCACAATATATCATCCAAACTCCATTTACCATTAAACAAATTTTCATTCAGTCATTCATTCCAAATAACCCATATTACATAAAATAAATTATCTACCCTTCTCACGCATTCTTTCTTCTTGTTTTTATAATATCCATACATACTCATATTCATATTTATATTATTTATGTCATTAATAGTCTCAAATACTTTTTCTTCACATAACTTTTTCCAGAGTTTAACATCTGTTTTACATTAAAAAAATACATGTTCTCTTGTCTTTTTCCTCCCCACAAAATAAATACACTCTTTCAACTTTCTTCTTATGTGGCATATTCTCATTTACTGGTAACTTATTTATTTTGAGTCTCCATAGGAAATCTTGACACTCTACAATCTTATTACATCACTTTTACTTACTTTAATGGCTTTTGTCACTTCTTCTGGTAAATTCTCTTATGGATTTACATAATAATGTTGATTCATCACACTGTTATATCACATCATTTTACCCTTCTCTATATCATCAGTTTTCATTTTCCATGTTAGTATTTTTTCTTCATAATTTTAATTTCTTTATTTTTATAATCTCTCTCTCTTTTTCTTACTTTCATCTTCTCCCAGAACGGTTGTACTTATATTTAACATTTTCACAATTAATTTTTCATTGTCTTACTTTACCCACTTTAATACTCTATACTAATTTAAAGAACTAATATAAACAACTGGATTTAATAACCTGAACCCCCCTTTTTCTTCACTTACTGTATATACAACACACTTCTTTTCCATGGGTTTAATCATGAACCCCATATGAAAGAAAACACTAATTGCACAATTTCTTTTTCATATTTTTAACTTACTGACTGTTACAGGCCCTTCCACTGCCTCACATGACCATATTTTCTTAACGTTCCAAGAAAACATCCCTAGTAGAGATGGATCTCTAATCCTCAGTGACTTCAACTATCTCTCCATGGACTGGAATATTTATAATTCTAACACCAGGTTTACACAATATTTCTTAGACTGGAAGAATGAGAATTCACTGGATCAAATTGTCCATAATCCCACCAAGGGTAGAAATATCCTGGACCAAGTTCTCGTAGACTTATCTCCAGACTGCTACCTGCTCATGGTTGGTCCCTTTGTTGTTAAGTCTGACCTCCAGCTTGTTACCTTGACCCTTACAACATCCTCTCCCATGGCTACCGATACCACCCTGTTTAGAGGCATCAAAAAGATATCATTTTTAATTGTACAACAAAACTGAACAGAAATATGCAGTCACTATTCAAAGAAGAATCTTCATGCTTATTTAAATAAATACATTGATAGGGCTATCCTCACCAGGAGCAAATACACTGGTAAATTCAATTACAACCCCCTGGTGGTCAGTAGATATAAGTAAACTATTTAGATTAGCTTATAAGGCCAGAAGCTGACATCATATAGAGAATATAAAACATCTTACCAAAAAATTAAAAGCTGCTGTTAAAATAATCAAAGCCTCCTCTGAATGTAGGCTTGCTTCTTAGACTAAGGATAGTTACAAGTTTGTATTCTGTCATGTTAGAAAATTAAGAAATAACGCACTTCCCTGCGCAGAACTTATTTATAATGTCATCTTCTTGGCAAACCCTCTTGACATTGTCCATATATTGGCTAACAAGATTGCTGCAGATTTTTCCACTGAAATTAGCATGCCCACTTCAAACATATGTAGACCCATATCTAATAGGACATTTTCTAGGAATATTAAGAATTTATCATCATCACGTGAAGCAGTGAAAGTGCATGTAACAATCAATAAGTTGAAGGTCTACCTTACCTAGTGTAAGATGGAGTTCAAGGGGTCACCCCCACTATCTCCAATGACTATATCTTTAAAGCTGTCTCCAAGACCAGAAATACTTCTTCAGTGGGTCTCAACAACATTTCAGGATGTCTTATAAACAGTGGCAAGCAGGCCCTTCTTGATCACCTCCTTACGTTACTCAGCCTACACCTTGCTAAAGACTATTTTGGATCAATCACAGATCACAGTGGTGATCTGCCATCAAAAGCATGGGTCTATCACTGACCCAAACTATACACTCATTAGCCTCATTGGTCTTGTCTGCAAAGCCATGGAATATAAAACTGCTAACCTTATAAAACCAGGGCATTAAGAATTTCATCAAGATCAATCAGCAATAATTTGGATTCATGCTGCCAACCTATATCTAGCAAAAGTGTTTGATATCTTACCACACAATGCACTACAAATAAGGTAATAGCTTTAAACATAGATTCTTATGTGAGAAGACAGACTGCAAACTGTCTCAAGGACAGAGTGCATGTTGTCAGTGTCACTAATGCCGCTTCAGTTAAGGTAAAGTGATCAGTGGCATTCCCCGGGGGTTTGTAATGGGCCTTGTCCTTTTTGGCATTTATTGCTTTGATCTCATCACTGACAACAAGGGCTTCTGGATGACTAAGTTCATCATTCACTGCCAGGTGGGAGCTGTGGTGTCAGTTCAACAAATTATATAAATTCCCTTTAAGCAGACTTATCACAAGTTAGCAGATGGTGCACTGAGAAAGCCCTCAGACTAAATGCTAAGAAATACAGTATCATTTTTAGTGGAGAGCACATTGCTGCCACCATCAATGACACCCCACTCTCCAATTAATCTATCAGAGACCTGGGTACTTGGATAGATGGTTCTCTATCTTTAGGTTATTGTTTAGCAACCATAGTCAGGAAGTCTTTCTATACAATTAATTACCAGTGGCATCTCTTCCAAAACCTAGGACGTTATTGGTCTCATGTACTCTATCCTGTTTAGACCCTTTATAGGGTTATTCACTGAATAGCCATTCAACAAAATTATATAGACCGCCTAAAATTACACTCTGGGATTTATAGGCATTGCCCTCCTTTAAAAGGCTGGTAGAGCCTGAGAGTGTAAGTTATTGGCAAGGCACACGTGGCCCCTGGTCTTATAGTCTTGTATTTTCTATCATCCTACATGACAGTGAGGAATGTGGTTACCATTTTTTACTACTGATGGTAGTAAATAACATTTTTACCAGACCATGCCAAGTAAAATACCACTAGTGGTCTGCATAGGATGTTACCGGTATATTGGAAAAAAGTCTGCATAGTTTAAAAATAAATGCAGTGGGTAATCAGAAATATTTATATCACATAATTAATTTAAAAGAATGGTGCATCATTTTAGTCCATTGTTTATAATTGTAGAAATGCATTTTAGTGAAAATGATGTGTGTGTGGTCTGTATATGTGGTGTGTGTGTGTGTGTGTGTGTGTCTGTCTGTGTGTGTGTATGGCATTCTAAGTTAAGACCATTTTAGAGTTGCATTATCTGGCCTATGTTCTCCCAAAGTTCACAGACTGTATATTAGTTGTTTTTTAGGGGAATACAGAAACAGTATTACATAAAATTAAGAGCTTTTGAAGGGCGCAAATGACATGATGTATATCTAAATAAGTGTTTTAAAACAGTATAGAAATCAATTATTCATAGAAGGATCTGACATGAAAATGATAGTGCTCTGAACACTGACCTTGAATCCCACTATAAAGAACAATATTTGTCCGACAGGACTCTTTAAGGAAAACTTTTACTCACAGGGTTTTGCTGCCTGTCTGTTCTCTTGCCATTGCATTAGATGCTGCATTTTGCCTTTTAATATTCCAACATCCACGATGACCCTTATAGTCTGGTCTGGTTAAGGTCACAGATGTCATGATATGCATGATATCCCATAGTGCATTGCTTTGTGGGCTTAATGGGGACTCTTTTAACATATCTTATTATTTATTTTTTATCAGTTAGTTACCTTAAAAAAGTGCTTTTTATGCATGTAAGAATATCTAACTCAAATGATGGAACATCATTTTAAACGTCTTGTAGAAGAATTCACTAGAAGACTTTTCAGATGACAGCCAGTCAAAGTTTGAGAATCAAATAACTACTATATTCTGCCTTGTAAGCAGAAGTGTTGCAGTTATCCACACAAAGATCAGTAGTCAGTGTCCCATACAGAGTACTAGGTGTTTGGTAGGTTTTGACAGAAATTATTATATAGGCAGAATTTATTATAGGCACAATATAATAAACAAGGCAACAATTGTATGTTTTCCTTACCTACTCTTCTTTTTTATACCTACTGTGCTATGACAAGCTTCTCCTTCCAGTATAACAGTGTAACCTTTATTTTGTGTATTCCTCGTGGTCACTATTATTTATGCTACCATAATATAAGTTGAAGGACTGCTGAAGTACCCGTTTCCTTCTCATTCACACCTTTCTTAAAAAGGAAGCAGACCAGTCTCCCATACTGCCTTTCTTCTTCCATTTGTTCCACAAGCTTTGTTTTGAAGTCCTTCTATCTTTCACTCACTTTCTTCTTGTGGCTTTTGGGTCAGGTCTCATCCAACTTTATTCAGCCTGGTCTGGTCTATTTTCATGTTTTGTTATTCTGAAGATATGCTTTCCAGAACTGGATATCATATTATATGCAGGGGAACAGACCCACAGTTTAGAATTTTTAAACACAACAATTAAACATAAGCATCATCTTCGCTGTGCTAAGACTACCTCAGATTTCCTGACGTGAAAATATCATACACAAAGAAACTAAGGGCCATGCTGGTAAACGCTAGGAGTTTAAATCATAAACTGCACTCTCTGGAAGCACTGTCCCTGGAAGATGTTGACATCTGTGCAGTTACAGAAACCTGGCTCAAGGCCGCAGAAAGTACACTGGCCTTGCAAGGCTAAAATGCCTTCCACACTTTCAGATCATAAGTTGAAGGTATGAGAATGAAAGGAATGGAGTATCTATCTTCATTAAAGATAATTACACCTCTGGACTGGTTAGACAAGAAAATTCTATGGAACTACTCCACGTACAAATTACCATGTGTAAGACACCCCCCCCCTTTTTTTCAGGTCATTGTCAGTTACAGGTCCACTTCCATGAACCAAGTTGCCCACACAGCTTATTTAGACCTACTTGGGAGAATTAAGGTATAACCTAACGCCCTAGTCATGGATGACTTTAACTATCTCTCCATTAATTGGGAAACTTATATGAGCCCAAACTCACTCCCACAAAACTTCCTGGACTTTTTAACTCAAATGCCCTGGAACAAATAGTGCACCACCCTACAAGGGGCTCCAATATTCTAGACCTAGTCCTCACAAATATGAGTGACCAATGCAATGCCTCAAGTGTAGGGCCTGCACTGGTTAAATCCAACCATAAATTAATCATTTTTGAAGCATAAATAGCACCAGAACTCCATAAAGGAGAAGTCAGGCTAAAAAACTTCACCAAAACTAACTATACCCTCCTACGGGGAGGTATAATTGACTTCCAAGCTCCAGCTTCCACAGATGGCATTGGCAGCTATACTAAGGTATAAACTGATGCCTGTATAAACATCTGCAAAAATGTACAGACACAGCTGTGCCACATAGGATTAAAGCAAGATCCTCAAGAAAAAACAGTCTATCCTGGTGGAAGTCTAGCATTAATAAATTAAACAATAAGTGAAAGAAGCTGCTGTCTAAAAATACAAAAATGAGATCCCAGAACTGGAAGAGCACCCTCCTTAGCCTAAACAGGCAAATAACACTACTCTTAAAATCTTCAAAGAGCAACTATGAGAAACATTTAGCAACATAGCCAAGAATAACCATAAGGCTTTCTTCATCTATGTCCGCAACCTAAAAGGTAGGACTCAGATGTGTGCCGAGCTGATTGTGGATGGCATCATACACACTGACCCTGTGAAAATGGCAAACTTGCTAGCAGACAAGTCTGGTGAAAATTTCACCCTCCTATCACCCCCTAATCATACCACAAACATGTCCTCATCACTTCCTCCTCCCTGCATCTCCAAAGAGCAAGACAACAATGCTCTCTCCAAGATTAAGAACACAGCCATGATGGGACCACATAGCATTCCAGGCTGGCTTCTTAATGTTCTAAAACAAGAGCTAGCTACATCATTAGGTACTCTTTTGAACCACAGCCCGAGTACTGGCTTTGTCCCCACTGAATGGAAAACAGTGACTGTTATCCTCCTGCATAAGGGTGGCTTGTCAACAAATCCAGGTAACATAAGTTTAACCAGACTCATCTGTAAGGCAATGGAATATATTATCATTGACTTCATAAATAAGGATATAGGTGACCTCCAAACCCTGGATCTGCCCCAGTTCGGTTTTGTCAAGGGCAGGTCATGCCTGCTAAACCTGGAAGACTTATTCGAGAATGTGACCAGAGCCATAGACAAGGGGAAAGCAATGCACATAGCCTATCTTGATTTGGCCAAGGGCTTCAACATTATCCCACATTTGGGTATCATTGCAAACTAACCCAGTTGAATAGCAACCCCTATGTTGTCAGGTGGGTTCCAAACTGGCTCACAGATTGACAACAGTTAATCAAAATTGGAGACTTTACCTCTACCAGCAGACCTGTCACCAGTGGGGTCCCACAAGGGTATGTGCCAGGCCCCCTCTTATTTGGCATATACTTCTCAGAAGTCCAGGCCAAAACAGAAGTGCTGTGGCTAACCACATTTGTGGATGACTACAAATTAAGTGCCATAACTGACTCCCCTAGCAAAGTCAGCATACTTCAAAAGGGGCTTACACAAACTAATGATTGGTACCAAAGCCATGGACTTAAACTAAATGCTAAATAGTGCATCATCCTTCCCTTCAGTAAAAACAATGTCCCTGCTTATTATAAAATAAACAATAATACCCTAAGTACCAATTCAGTAGTGAGAGAGCTGGGAACACAAGTTGACTACGACCTCAATTCATAGTATTAGAGCATATCATTCCATCCCCCAGAAAAGGCCCCTGGAAAATAATATTGGAGTCCAAAGAATACTGGTGGCAAGTCTTTTTAAATGCAACACAGTTTCCAGGGTTAAATGACTCAACATCGCTTACCAGTATTCTAAAATTAAAGGCATACAATAGATAGTATATAACTTTTAGGTCAAAGCATATAATTTTATAAATTTCATATATTTTTATATAATTTCATACATATTGTGTGTAAATTTAAACAATATTGGTTTTATACATTGTACTAAATTGTATATATTATTTGATTGGGCATTAACAGGAGTTTTTTATAGATAATAGTTAATAGGCTTATTGTCTTAATTAATTGCTGTCATTTAAATCATGATTAGCTTGTATATATATATATATATATATATATATATATATATATATATATATATATATGCTTTTATTTAATTGTGTTTTATGTCTGAAGAAGGCTGGTGGCATGGCCGAAAGCACTTACATTGCATTAAATTTCTTTTGGATTACATGCTTGGTCCATTGGATTGTTATTGAACTGCTTTTTATTCTACTGGTTTGTGGTTGTTAATTTAGTTTGACTATGACCTCATCTTTGACCACCATTTGTCTACTGTGGTGAGAAAGTCATTCTATATCACTCACCTAATTAGCAAAGACATTACCTCAAGAGCAAAAGAGGTTATAACTCCCCTGTACTCATCCCTCATCAGGCCTGTTATTGACTATAGCGCTCACTTTGGTATGTACCATACCAGACACCTGCAGCAACTTGAGAGACCTCAGAGATTTCTAATTAAGAAAATTCAGGGTCTCCAGCACATGTCTTATGCGGACAGACTGAAGTCACTGTCACTGTACTCAGTAGCGTATAGACTAATTAGAGGTGACTTATGTCTGGCATACAGGGCTACCTCTGACCCAAATCTAATGGAAATGCTGCACATCTGTAAGTCAAATGGGACTAGAGTCATCCGAGCCAGGGACCTCAATCAAGCCTGTGACATAAACAAGACCTGCTGGAGAGACAGATACATCTATCAGAGGTTGCCACTCCTCTGAAATAGGCTTCCAATCCATATCAAGCAGAACACCTCCATGACCCTGTTTAAGAGCAACCTGGATGACTAGATAGGAAACCATACATTTCTGCTGAGGATTGTCCGTGCTTCTCTCCCGGACATGGGTAGTCCTTGCTAGAAAAACATTAGGCATAAACGATATCTCTCATCTAGTATTATATTGGGATTTAACTGCTAGGCTTGTAAAGACCCTCGGGTCAATAGCCTAGTAACATCCTGTGAACCTATGCTGTATTTATCCACATTTAATGATGCTTCTGACTGCTTGCCCATTTTTATGAAATTTGATATCAGAGCGTCCCCCTCAAGTGCTTTGCTTCTTTGGGGTTTGTCTCAAGGCTTTCTTGTTTTATCTCTATTACTTCAGATGTTTTCACATTAAAATCTTTACTTACTAACATTCTTCAGGATTTCCCAGATCTTTAATATTGTGACAATTCATGGTACATTAACAGCAAGAACAGTGGTGAGGGTAGTAATTTAGGTATAATCTTACCTGTCAGCAAATACAAGATGGATGCAGATTCATTTAATTACATCTAGCCTTTATGACGACTGACAGGCTCCAGCAATGGTCTAATTTGGACCTGTTATCCTGCATTTCTTTTCTGATTACATTTTATTCTTCACTGAATTTCTGTCTGCACGCTTCATTTCACAATAGGTTAACAGTGTCCCAGCTATCCCATTTCTGCCTTCCCTGCCAGAGCTTTCGTTGCAGAAAATATTTAAACAATTATACCGCATTGGGCCACTGAGTCAATGTGATAGTTCTCTGCTGACAGTTACTGGCATTCCTTCTCTTCACCTTCTGAAAGAATGATAATATTCTTTAAGAGCAGAATAAATTAATTTCTCACTTTGACTTGATATGCACGTTATAAAAAGTGACCTCCTTCTGGAGATAAATGACAGAATATAACACATATTAAGAGTGTATGTGCAATGTGTGTTTGCATCTGTTTGCATATTTTACCTGAACGCACACATGACAGAATTGCAAAACATGTTCTAAAGCACTTCACGTAGATTAAATAACTTTTCTTTTAGTTACCTCTAGTTTATGAACTCAAAATGTTCTGCTAAACTTTGTATTATCACAACATTGAATTCCATGCCCCAATGTGTGTTTGTAATGTGCTTGACATTCAGTTGAAATTTTTCTTAGTATCTGGCCACTTTTGTACTGTGTACTCATAATGCATGGTGCCTGATAATTCTCCCATGAAACTGGGGTGGTGTAAAGCTTACCAGATAACGAAATAAATCCCCAGACTCAAATTGTTATATTTATAATAACTTATTTATACTCTGTTAATGCCTGTTGAAAAGTGCATTTAAGTCATCCAGGGAATATCTCATCTCACAAGTTTGTCACACACTACTGAAGGATTGCTTCCATTGAGCCATAAGCCTCCTTCTTATTACATATGATTTGTTTGCTGTCATTAAGAGTAGGTACATTCTTAAACCAAGGAGTGTTATTTGAGGAAGTAGGAGTCAAGCAGTCTTGCAGTTTTGGCTTATAGGTTCACAGGTTCATAGATGGATACTAGGCTATCAGTTATTAGATCAGTAACAGCCTTATCTAGATGCCAAATGTCAAGGCTTACATTCTCTCTCAAGGAGGGTAACATGAGATGAGCCCAGCAAGAATTTGTGAGAAGCTATCTAGCTGTCTAGATTACTCCTGAATGCAGCTAGAGCGCTAATCTTCCTAAATAGAATACATTCTGCTCGTTTTTTTGATAGAGTATGGTATTTTGTACATGTAACCAAAAACCTCATGAACATCTATCCAAGCAGGAACTTTTATGAAATGAAGTCCTTTCAGTGTGCTCATCATGAATCATCTAATGGACTTTATCTGAGAACAGCTACATGCAACCTCACTTTAAAAAATGCTACACAGTCATATGTACAAAAAATGTCCAATCATACAATACCAAAACACTCAAAACAGTTAAAGTGAAAGACAAACATATAATTTTAATCAAGTAGTACACAATATCAATAAACATGATATCAAAGTTCAAAATATTTAATTTTCAATACCAGCAACGTAGAAACATTATTGATTCCTGGATGTTTTGAAGTGTTGTGCCTCAACTGCCACAAATATTTTTCCCTATTATAACCATAACTTCTAGGGACCACCCCTATCAAATATTTAGATTTTGCTGATGTTAAAAAAACATATTAAAATTTTGACAAGTGCAAGAATGCTTGTAAAGGGTACTTGTAGAATTCCCCTTTTTAATGTGTGCTACTTGTTCATAGATCCTTGCTCTCAGGGAATGCTCAGTTTTTCCTAAATAAAATGCATTGCAAGACAGACATTGCTTAAGGTATATCACTATTTATTAAAATTTACTGTTTGGAGACACATGAAGGGTTTTTTGGTTATTTCCTCATGTCTCTTCCTTTGGTACCTGTGCTCTAGATTTTTGGTTCATATATTTCATCCATGTGTTTGAGGAGTCCTTAATTCTATGAAGATATAGTAAATCTAGTTTAATGTGGACTGTCATGACCTAAAAGGCCCAACACAGATCACAGCAGAGGAGTATCTTCTATAGGGACAATCAGTCTGGATAACTATGCGACTTGATGTCTGTGGATTTTTTGATTGATACATTCTGGGGTAATTCTGGCTGAGAGATATGTTTCAATAGGTACATATCCAAGGAGGCATTATATTCAATAAGGAGGGGTAGACAAAACATGAGTACAGTGGATGTAAGACGTTGTTTATAAGTTGGGCTAAATAAAAAGGTTTTGTAACTACAGTGGAGACATGATAATCTAAAGATATGTAGTCAACCACAAGGGTACGTAGGCCTCTAGTGACAGTATCATTCTTAATCTGTGTGTCATCTATATAGTAGGATGAGGAATTATCTTTTAGCAAAGTGGGCTTTATTACCTATTATTAATGTAGCATGAGGCCATTATACTTGTGGCAGATATGTGCATAGTCTAATCCATCCTGGAGTATTTCATGTTTGATAGTATCTGGATATCAGTTCCAAGTTTACAGTCATCACTGAATTTTGTCAACCAGCCATACCTCTCAACTGTCCAGATTTTTGCAAAACATCCAGATATTTGCCTCATATTTTTGCTCTGTTCCTCATAAAATTTGTATTTTTCTGGCAAATTACTGAGGATTAAAGTCACTTAATAATGGCATACATTTGAATTTTAGACTTTGTATCCTTCAGAAAATGCATGCTAACACAAATTCTGTTATTCTCGCAATTTTCTAAGTTTACAAGTGCAATATTTAAAATGTGTTCCTATTTTGAATCCTTTGTTGTCGTTCCCCCCCCCATTATTTTAGGCTTTGTCCACATTTCTTGAGTGAAGAGGTTGATAGGTATGCAACCAGAGACCTGGGATATTAACCTGTACATCAAAGAAATAAATGCTAAATGAAAGAAGACCCAGCACTGAGCTTTGAGGAACTTCTCTTGTGACAGTTTTCCTTTATAAGGCAGTACCCACATCTCTAATGTTATGTTTTCCATCCAAAAACCTATTTATTTGCCTTATTGCATATGGAATAATGTTTAACATCAACAGTTTTTCAATGATGTCTGTATGCAGGATAGGATCAGATGTCATAGCTGGGCCCAGATATTCAGTTTCTACTACCATAGCATTATCAGCTACTTGAATTACCCTTTTGAAGAAGTTTACAAGGTTAAGGAGGCCTGGTCTAACTTAGTCAAATTGTTGTGGATCCAGGGTGAATATTTTATCAAGTTTGTATTTATGAAATTAGAAATGCTATATTCCATAACTTTAGAAACAAGGCTGGTAAGACCAATGGGTTAAAATTACCAGGAGTTGCAGTTGGACCTTGCTCATGTAGGGAGTATTGTGATGGTTGTTCTCCAGGCTGCAGCAAAGTAGACTTTTGCAAGACTCATTTGAAAGTAGTTTGAAAGAAGTTAGGATAGCCCATAGATAGTGCCTGATTTTAGAATTTCCTCCTGTAGTATTACACAGCCTGCTGTAATAAGTATTAAATGTAAATCTAGCTGTGGTAGAATGCTGGCTTGATACCTACATGTGAAATTTGTAGTACAGCATGTTATTAATTTGTTACTTAAAAACAAACCTTGTTGATATTAATTGTTGCAGTGCTGCCTCTGTAGAAACTTTATGAATGTGTTCTTTGATTTTGAATGTCTTGGTAGGACTTGTTCTGCAGTGATCTTAGGGAGATCAGGAACTGAGAAACCAGGGAACAGTTCTGATGGTGGATGATGGGAATTTTACATTAAATTTAGTGGTTTGGATGCTTGATATTCCTTTGCAATCAGAATGTGTAGCAGCCATCTTGAATAAATTCTGAACAATGTGGAGTGTTGTTTCTTAACTTTCTAACATTGTTAAAGAAAGATTTATACTGACTTTTGGGGTCAGTGGCCATTTTGAGTTCATAATCAGCTCTGTATGTTCTGACTGCTGCCTTCATTTCTTTGCCAGTATGTTTAAGTGCCCTGTTTTGATGATGAGTATGTACTAACACTTCCTTTTGTTGTATATTCTGTTCCAGTAGAAGGATTTGTTGTATGTTTTCCCAGGTATTTGGCAGATCTTGGTGCTGCTTTTTCTACGCAGCTCTTTAGGTGAAAGTAGAATTCAGAGGTAAAAACCTTAGCTCTATTTTATGGTCAGTCTAGTAGGAATACAGTGGAAATTGTTTAGGTCATAAGCAGCTGCAGGGGGGTTGCTTTTGAGAAGTCACTGAATGCAGACATATTTGGTTAAGGTTAACTCCAGTGTTGTGTGTGAGCATTACCAACTTGTAGTTTGATTTGGCAATAGAGAATGACATCTGTTGAGCTGTACAAGAAGGAACATTATTAATAAGGACAATATCCAGATTATTGTGCCTCCTGGTTACCATCTGTCCTATTTAGTTTGGATTTACATAGTCAATGAAGCACTGATCATGCTTTGTATTTGGCATGATCCACTTTATTGTAGTCTGATTGAAGGCATCTAGAAAAAATATATTAGATTTATAGGGATATCAGTTACAGTGTTAAGGTAGCAATCATAAACAGCAGGGGAGATGTACATTAGGCTATGTAGTGGTAGTTGATTATTTAAGATAACTTGGGCTTCACAAATTTCAAAATTAGGGTCACAAAGAATCTGTCTTTATGTAAGGAGGTGTCTGACAAAAGGTGACACTCCTCTGCAATTAATCAACAAAAAATTGATCTGGTTCAACAGCAATGTAGAGTCCTGATTTTGAGGTTACCTTCATCCTCAAATGTGCAGGTCAGTCCAACAGTATTATCATGGGGGATTGGTGGGGAGGCTGTCATTTGCTGTTAAGTGGCATGATCCAACATTACTGGAGGGTATCCTGCTTGATGCACTTAACTGCTGTATCCCAACTTATAAGCATAAAAAATAAATTACATAGTGCTGTTAAAGACCCCTTCTGTGACACAGTGCCAGTTTTTAAAGGGATTTTATATAGCTAGATGGAAAAAAATAGACCAACACACAGGCTAACAAAGACATACAAAAAGACAGACTGCCATAAGCACTTAAAAGATATCTACTTACAATTTATACACTTAAATATTTACTAAAAACAGAGATTTATTTATATGCAGAATAATAAATTATATTTTAATAAATAGATTAAATCCAAGCTGATATAGTTTCATAGAAGATTACTAAGTTAATGGCTCATTTATAAGCCTAGCCAATATAATCCAATTTTACCCAATATATGGCCCCAAGGGTCAAGAGGCTGGCATGGATTTCTGCCTATGCCTTGAGTATCTTATGGACTGATGGATCCATAGGGCACATAGACACTACCCAAGGTTGCATTTGAAGAGGGCCAGGGAAGGGTTCTGCTTAATGTAAATAGGAAGCCTGTTCCAAAGTAGAGGCAGTGTGTGTGTGTGTGTGTGTGTGTGTGTGTGTGTGTGTGTTTTGTGTGTGTGTGTGTGTGTGTGGTTGTGTAGTCAAGTACATGCTAAATGACACATTGTATTCAATTATTGGTCTTATGAGGACTGCTTATACAGCGGGACTATCATTTCCTTGGATCTGGATGCCTTACCTTTACTTATAAGTTGTACATAGAAGGACTTCCTTACCACAGTGGACACATAGCTGTTAAAGTTCAGGCTACTATCCATCTGTGCACCCAAATGTCTCACCTCTAAGTCTACTCTTAGGGATGTGCTATTGATGTTATAATTTGCAGGGGTAATTGACTTTCCAAAGGGTATAATAATGTATTTTATTCATATCTAGTTTTAGACCATGGTTCTAGCAATAATCATCTAGACCATCCTGAAAGATATCTACATCATTGGGGGATTCAATGATTGCCCCCAGCTTGCAGTTGTTGGCAGCCTTTGTCATCCAAATGCCTTCCACATTAGCCTTGACTTCAGAGAAGTATATTCTCAATAGGAGTGGTCCCAACACTGTGCCCTGTGGTAACGACTAGTAACTGCCCTCTTGCTATCTCTGGATTCATGTCCATGAGCCAATTGGCTATCCATCTGGTGATGTAGGGATTTATGCCCAGATTTGTGAGTTTACTTATAATAGCTGATTGGGGAATTGTGTGAAATGCCTTGGCCAATTCAAAGTAGGTGGTATGTACTGTTTTACCCTCGTCCATGTCCTTAGTGACTTTCTCAAAGAAATTCGTCAGATTCAGTAGGCATGACCTGCTCTTGACAAAGCTAAATTGGGTCAGGTCCAGTGTTTGAAGGTTTCCTATGTCATTATTTATCAAGGCCATGATTATTCTTTCCATGGCATTACACTAGTATGACTAGTCAAACTTATGGGTCTGTAATTTCCAAGATCAATACACAGTCCCCCTTTATGCAGAAGGATGTCTGTTGCTGTCCTCAACTCTATCTGGACAAAGTTAGTCTAGAGGCTGTGGTTAAATAGAGATCCTAATCAGCCTACAAAGTCCTGATTTAAGCCATTTAAGAGGCAATCTGGTACATCATCAGGTCCATTGAAGCTGTGTTTTTACCCTTATAGAGCACAGTGGCAAGCTGTTCATTGGTGGTAATTAGTGGTGTAATGGTGGAGTGTATTTCTTTAGGATAAAATGGGGTGATGGGGGAGGTGAAATTTGAGCTGAATTTGTCAGCCGGCAGATTTGCTATATCTTATGGCTGAGTATAGGTAATTTCTTTTACAACTAATTCTGCACATTGTTGCACGCCCTTAAGACTGTGGACATAACTGAAGAACGCCTTATAGTTATCCATAGATTTGGAAGCTATTTTACCTCAAAGTCAGCCTTCAGAGACTTGACTATTTCCTTGATTCACTTGTATAGACTAGGGAGGGCCTTTTTGCTCTGTTGTGCACATTCCCTCTTACTTCTCAACAGGATTTTCTTTCTTTTGCTGTATAACCTATTAATACCAGGGGATCTACCAGGGTGATCTGTTTTTGCGGTTTGACCTGGTTTATTTTGGTCTGGTATTGTTGTTTCTATGCAGTTGTTTATATGGTCATACAGGGCTTTTGTTTATGTCTTTGCATAGCTTAGTGTTTTCTGGATTTTGAATAGCTTTGAAACTAGCTTAATAGGGGGTCATTTACCTTAGAGAAGTTTTTAAAGTTTTTGGGGTTAGGTGGGGACTACGTTTTACCTCTATTTGAAGGGAAACTGCTTTGTGATCTGATCTTACCAGTTTGTTGTTTGCCTTTTCAGCTTTTCCCAGTTAGGGATTGGCAGCAGATTTCTATGGTGCCGAGTTGCCAGCCCGACTCCCAACCTTCAGCGAAGGCATGCCCTTTCATGCATGTCTTTCGGAGGCCACTCGACCACGGGGAGGACATACAGACTCCACACAGAAGGCACTCCAGCTGAGAATCAAACAGTAGAACCTCTTGCTGTGAGGCAACAATGCTACTGCTGTACCACCGTGGCTTAGTCTTACCAGTAAGGACATTAAATTAGGGGGGCGCAACACTCTCCCATATTTGTGAGTACCAGATCTAGAATATTTGTTCCCTTAGTAGGAGTGCAGACTAACTGCTCAAGGGCATTTGAATTTACAAAGTTAAGAAATCTTTGGTCTTCTATGTTAGTGGTTGGATATGCTTCCCAATTAATAGAGGGGTAGTTAAAATCACCCATGAGTATGATATTAGGCTGGATGGTGAGTGATACTAGTAACTTCAGGTATGATGTATGGATTTCCTGGTTCATGGTGGGGAGCCTGTAGCTAGCAAGAATATGGTAATGGATTTTTCCCATAGATAGTTGGACATGGAGTAGGTCAAGCCTGTCATATTGTTTGACCACCCTTGATGTGGGCTTGTCCTTCATGTAGATAGACACACCTCTATCTTTTGCTTTTTCGTGTAGAGTGGGTGGCCAGAACATATGAAATGTATTATAGCCACTTACTGCCAGAGTGCTTTTGTGGCTTTAAACCATAATTCAGTATCTCCACAATGTCAGCATTCTCCAGGATGAGGAAAGCTTCCAGGGAGTACACTTTCTTGTTGAGACTCCTAGCATTGAGCAGTAACACCTTTAGCTTGTCTGAGCTGCTTTTGCTATGTTAGAAGTTCTGTCTGTTTGGCAATGCCTAAAAAGGCACTATAGGGGGTGGATAATGTTTTGGCCAATATGCAAAAGCCTAGAGGTAACAGGTGAAGACCACCCCTAGCAAAGTAGCATGGCTGGTCAACCATGTCCCCTCAGCCTGACAAGTATTAAGACTCCTTTGTAATGACACCAGTACCTAAGCCAATTGCTAAAGTCGATTATTTTCTGCTGATATTGTTGCATCATCCTTGGAGACAATAGATTGCTGCTCAGTGCTAGGCTTATACTGGTCTGTAACACATATTCTGAGATCCCAATCATGACTGTCTTCATATAGTCTAAGGAGATACATCTCAAGTCATTCACACCCACATGGAGTATGATTGAGTCATACTAGTGCTTTGGGTTAAGTGACCTAAGTGCTTCAGTGATCAGATGGATCCATGCCCCTGACAGGCCACTAACTGTAGCCTTCTCCTTATCCAGCCTGATAAGAGGGACATCAGTGTGTCTCTCAGTAGAGTCTTCTATAACCAGAATATTGGATTGTGGAGGGTTTCACCTCATGGGCTTAGTAGTTGAGATACAATGAAATGTGGCTTTATGTGCTGTGTGTGAATCATATTGTTTGTGTGCATGTGGAGTTTCTGAGAGCTGCACCTGAGAGAGCATCAAGGTTTGGTTAAGTTACACGTGGGCACCTCCATCAATCTATGTGTGTAGTCCTTTGTGGGTGCAGTAAGAGATGTGTGTAAGTTTCTGTCTATCTGCTGCTTTTTGTGTCTGTATGTGAGAGTCTAGCCTCCAGTGTCAATGTGTGACTACATCTCTCAGAAACTGTATTTATCTGTTTGAGAATTAAGTGGTTGTCAATGTATATATGGCAATTGTTACATTGCCTCGGAATGTCCATGTCCACCAAGTTGGATACAGAGATAGCAAAAAAGTGCCAATCCATGGTTACACGTCCTACTTTGTACTTGCAAGGGAGAGGATTGGAGGATGTTTGTAACCAGGCAAGGGAAGGTTGCTTACTTGGTGTAATCTGTAACCTAAACAGCGATGCTTCCCAACACCCAAACCAGATGCTGTCTAAGCAACAATAGTGCTGGGTGCTCTAATAGACAAATGTAGACCTAAATAGTCCTAACTAAAGTTATAAATGCTGCACACTGCACAAACTGCTTGCCCATGAGTAACGTAGGGCTGAGGTAAAGTTCTGAGGTACTTTTTACTGGGAAATTTCAACTTCTGGTGATTGCGTATATGCAAGGCACCAGTAACCACCACTGTGCAAAGAGCAGCTTTGCACAAACATGAGGCTTATATACAATCAGAAAAAGTAAATTTTACACAACGTATGCCCTAAGGCCATTCAGGTAAGCATACAATGAGCTTTCTACCTGCAATCCCCAGCTCAGATAGGTGAAGTCAACCCTCTGCAGTCATAAGAGTGCAGACATTGACCCTTTTAATATAAATTGACTGGTTTGGAGCGCAAGTATTACAGAACCACAAATAGATGCCTAATACTAACAGAGAAACATATGATACAACATATTTCACTGCAGAATGGCAGCCATACATCAGTTTTACAATGTAACTTTAAACTTAAAAAAAAGTGCAAAAAACAATAATACAATAAACTTTCCCAGTATAATGAAAATAAGCAATCTTTCCAGATGTTTGCATCTGTACAGGGAACTGGTACAGTGAGCAACTCCAAGCAAATGTGCCAAATTTACACCCCCACCAGAAATACAGAAAACAGATTACTGAGTCCTCTGGCCAATAAAATGACTATACTTAGAGCCCTTTTGTGTGCTTCCCAATTCAGATAGACCAGGTAAACACCTACTGCTACTGGTTGAATAATCCCAGTCCTCCTGATGTAAAAGCACAGTAAAAGAGTGTCCAGAGTGAAATGCTTCCACAAAAACTTAAACTTAAGGAAAGGCAATAAGTAATTCAAAGTAATAGCAGTGTACTTTAAACAGCTTGTAAAAGTGTGATTATTCAGTAAAAGTATTTCACTTTGTAGAAATGAGCCAACAGCTACTCAATTGTGCAGAATTTATAAATAGGTTCATAGGTAGGTACTAGGCTATCGGCCCTAGGGCCTATACAATACTAGCCAAAAGGCTACCCTGGCTTTCACCACCAAAGAAAATTATTTTCCTGTGCCCTTGTCGAGCACAGCCACAGAGGTGATCCCCGGGGTAAATTTCCTATTTCCCATTCAATCATCAAGATTTTTCTTGAAGAGTGCTAATGAGGAGCTTTGTTTGATATAGATAGGTAGTTTGTTCCAGAGTATGGGAAGTATCTGGAACAGGAATCTATCCCTCCAGCATGTTCTGTTTATTGTGGTGACAAGGTTTAGGTCCTTAGAGCGTGTAGCTCACAGGGATTGGGATTTCTTTAAGTGGAGCATGTCCGACAGCTCTGGGTTTGACATAGCTTTGTATGTTAGGCAGAGATCGCCTCTGAGTAGGTGATATGCGATGGAGTAAAGCTGGAGTTTTTTGAGACGGTCTGCGTAGGGCATCTGTTTGAGGCCAGTAATCCCCTTTGTGAGGTATTTCTGTGGCCTTTCCAGTTGTTGTAGATGTCTTGTGAGGTACATACCAAAAGGGACGTTGTACTCTATAATAGGTCTAATGAGTGACGATTAGAGGGGAACAATGACCTCTTTTTTCCTGGATGAGAAACCTTTTGTGATGAGGTGTGCCACGTAGAAGGATTTCCTGACTACTGTGGTGATGTGATTATCAAAGGAGAGACTACTGTGTCCCAAGGTCTCTTATCACACTTTCGGTGTTAAGTAGGCTACCACCTATGTGGTAGCTCGTGGGAACAGAGTTTTTACCAAAGGGGATGACAGTGCACTTTTTGGCATTGAGCTTGAGGCCATGCATTTTGCCCCTCATTGTCTGTTCTACTGATTTACTTGCTCTGAATTCATTATCTAGCTAGCTGTTGGATAAAGTAGTGTATTTTCACACTCTAGCAAGGTCTTTTCTGTATTTTTACATTAAAACTACTCATGTACCAACTCTTTTGCACTAAAAGCAAGGTAAACTGATTAATAAGCCCTCCAGCCAATAAAACAACTACATGCAGGAATTTCTAGTGTGTTTCCCCGGGTCTGAGAAGACTGACAAGCCAAAACGACAACGAGATGACCGACACTGGAGAACCGACAACGGAAATACCCGACAGATTGAAATCCCGATGCTGAAAACACCGACATGCAAAACGAGTGCGATGGTGTAAGTGTACGATAGTGATGGACTTTAGGGTTAGGGTGCATGTAAGGTAAGTGTGCGATAGTGACGGACTTTAGGGTTAGGGTGCAGGTAAGGTAAGTGTGCAATAGTGGCGGACCTTAGGGTTAGGGTTTGGGTTAAGGTTAGTGCATAGATAGTTGTGTATGTAAGGTTTAGTGTAAGTTTATCAGGTTTTTGGTGTGCTTGTATTGTGTGTGTTTTTCAGAACAGCGAAATTGTTTTGTTTTGTTAACTGTCGGGATTGTGCTTTGTCGGGCATGTGAACTTTCGTTTTTGCACTTTTGTTTTTGTGGTGTCAATGATCTCATTGTCGGCCTTTTGAGCTTTTGGTGTTGTCAGGTAGACCCGTTTCCCCAACCTATACAGACCAGGTTACCACCCACTGCCACTAGATGGAAAATCCTATGTCCTCTTAATGTAAAAACACAGAAAAGACCTTGCTAGAGTGGGAAAATACACTACTTTATCCAACAGCTAGCTAGATAATGAATTCAGAGCAGGTAAATTAGTAGAACAAGCAATGAGGGGCAAAATGCATTTTTCTTTTCAAAATAAGCACAAAGAAAGGCAAATAAATTATTGAAGATAAAAACAACTTTGTAGAAAGGGATGAGCTTAGAAAGTTCAATTTACAGTAAGAGTGGGTAGCTTAAAATCACCAAGTTTAAAAAGCAGAGGGTAGGAAAAATAACCATCAGGGAGTCACTGGTCTTGAGTCTCATCAGAAAACTCAAGGCCACAGATATCTTCTGTAAGATCATTTTCATTTTTTTAGCAGCTGCTCAATGTTCTACAGCATACGATAAATATAGTGTTTTGTTACCAACATATACAATCTGTACTGTAGCACATTGTAGGACCATCTCTGTACAGACTTTATAATATGACAGTAGATTGTATAGTGCTACCTCTGTGTAGCAAATAGTAATGTAGCACTATATAGTATATTGGAGTGAAATAATATAACACACCACATCTGTAAAGGAGTCCTTGTACTAACAATACATAATTCTGGTTTATACTTTATGACATATAGTAAGTGACATTGCAATATAACAGAGTATAGTCACTATATACAAATGTCATTGTAATAATTAAATGTAAATCTGTTTCTAAAATGCTGGCTGGCTACCAACATGTAAATTATGTAGTATAACATGGTATTAATTTGTTACTTAAAAATAAACCTTGTAGCTTTAAACTTCTGTGCTGACCCTGTGGGAACCTGAATGTGTTGCAGAACAGTTTGACAATACAATTTTAAATAACAAGCTCAGTCATACATCTGGTGGAGAATTATAATTCTTGCTGTGTACTGACTTTATTGGGGGAGTTTAGCTCACCAACAAACATCCCATTTAAATGAAAAGGCCACTTCCCTTGTAATAAATCTGTCAATGGCTCCATTGCAACAGTTTAAGAATACAGCTCCATAAAACAGCGTATACATGACAAAACAGTCCAAATGGATCAGAATGGAGTGTTGATGGGGGTCTGAATGGAGGGATGATAAAATAAGCAAGCAAAGGAGAGTAGTACTGCTGGAAATTAATTCATCCTCAAGTCTTAGTGAGTACCTTCACTGGGTAGACCCTGTTTTCACAAAATCTCACCAAAACAACACTGATATATAGACTGTATTTTATGTAGCATATAACATGGACAGAAGCAGGTTAAAAATAAAAAAGCTGGTTGCACAAGTCCCAGGATAAAATAGTGCCCAATCTTGGTTGACACGCTGGAGCCAGGACTGGAAAAATGACAGTGTAGAATCCTCAAGACATGGAAACATTCCTACAATGGAGTTAGGCCACATAGGGGGAAGATGCCCTCCCCCATAGTAGTCCACAAAAACCACAACAACTGACAGGCCAAAAAGAGCCCTAAATATGATAGAGTAGACTATTGAGGATTAGAAAGACATTATGTATTGTTACTATTATGCAAGAAGCCCAGAATTTCAAGATAGATGATATTCAGAAAGATTAAGAGAGAAATTAGAGGAAGGAAAAATACTTGCACAAGAAAATTTGTCAAAAGCTTCAAATGCAAATTTGTGTTCATTAATACAACAGCAACAGTTCCTTGAAAAACATTATATAGATCAAGAAATATTGGGAAAAGAAGTGACTAAAGAAGTGTGAAGATATAAAGAATAAAACCTAGAGATTTTTGAAAAGTATAAAAAAGAAACATGGCCATGGGAAAGAAACACAGATCTGATATGGTGTAATGTTTATGCAAAGGAGAAACCAAACTAATCAATATAAAAAAAGCAGTTCCGAAGATATTTGATGAGAAAAACAAGCAGAGGCATCAGATATGGAGTAAATACACTACAAATAGAAGCTAAAGTTATGGAATACCTGTGATGTAAAGGATTTGGTGTAGAAATTCTAATAGAAATGATGTCACAGCATGATGGAACAATGAGTCCCGAAACTAAGAAGAAACATGGGGAGCAGGAGATATATGAAGAAGAAATATGGATATAGGAAAGAAAAATAGATTTAATATGGTACAATATATATGCAAAAGAGAAAGCAAAACTAATAAAAAAACAGCAATAGAGATATTTAAAGAGAAATTCAAACAAAGGCATCCAGATATGGAAAATTTCACAATATGAAAAATAAGAAAACAAAAGGGAAAGTAAAAAAGAGGATAAGTGATGGAAAAGTTAAAGAAATAGAAACTGAAGTTATGGATTACCTGTGAAGTGAATGATTTAGTGTAGAAAATCCATCTCTGGTAACTTCATAGCATGATGGAACAATGAGTCCCCAAATTGAGGAGAAACAAGTAGAATGGGAAGCATCTGATCATTTGTCACATGAAGATAGTCTGGAACCTTCAGTAGAAAACCAGTGTAAAAGCTCAGTTGGTGTTGCACAGCAAGGGAAGGATCAGGAAGCAGTGTCAACTCAGAAGCAATTTTGTTCATGATAGGACAGTGAGTTTCCATATGAAAAAGCAATGGAGGATGAAGGATGCAGCTGAAGAGAATATGGTACAAGTAAATGTTCTGGAACTTTCTGTAGAATACCCAAAGGAAACAAAGAACAAAGAATGTGCCCTCTGTTTAAAAAAAATCTGAGGGAAGAGTTGCTTGATCTAATATATATGGCTAGACATATTAACATTGATAAAAGGAATAGATTACAAAAATAAATAAAAAATAAAACCCAAAATGTTAGAAGTCTGATGAAATAAATGAATGCAGTAATCGAGACTTTTAACAGAAATCATGTGATATAACAGAAGTAAATAGGGTATATTACTGTGCAGCTAAATTAATAATAGATAAAGTCTTACATCAAAAACACAGGACAAGAAGGGAAAGGAAGGGAAGAAATCAAATGTCATCATAGAAATATATTGACTAGAGAAAAGTATTACACAAATAAGACAAGAAGTGCTACTGTCATAAGAATATAGAAGAGGAAACAGCTCAATAAAAATACCTAGAAAGATAGCCATGATAAAATGAATGTGCAGTATCAAAACAGACCAGGATTTATCACACACCATTGCAAATAATAAACTGAAGATATAAGAACAGGCATAAAACATAGAAGATATACAGATAAATATAAAGGAAAAGTACAAAATAAGCAATTCATTGATGACCCCAAAAAGTTGTATAGAGAATAGGGAAGAAAGCAAAAGGAATAAAAACACAACCAAAAATAAGAAGAAATATACACATTTTGGAGAAATATCTATAAAGATCATGTGGAACATAAACAAAGATGCTGAATGGACAGAAGTAAAAGAAACGGTAAGAAGTTCAAATGTACATGATATAAAATGGGATGAAGTAACAGCCAGAAAAATTTAAATAAAATTAAGAAAAGCTCCTAAATGGAAAACTCAAGGCTCAGATGCAGTAACATCTTTAAATGAAGATTTAGATTTAGAATATCCTGTCACTATAACCTTATAACACATGGAGACATTCATCCCAGCCCTGGCTAACCTACACCCAATAACCTCCACTCCCCTACCACAACCCCCACAGTCAAGCTACCCATGAATACTCCCACTAGTTCCCTCCTAGCATTGCACCTAAATATTAGAAGTATTAACAATAAGATTCCAAACCTACACGCCCTCCTAGCAACCCACTCCCCAGACATTATGTGTCTTACGGACACCTGGCTAAAACCCAGTACTACTGACAATGAGATACTACCTCCAGGATACAATATTCACCGGTTAGGCTGTGCTACAAGGAAAGCAGGTGGGATAGCAGTCCTTTACAAAAATACTCTAACTGTTAACAGAGACACCATTCAACCTCCCCAATTCAATAACGCGGAACTCCTCATAACCAAGCTACAGATTAACCAAAACAAACACTTGAACATCGTCTGTGCATACACTCCACCAGGCAACAACCTAAATACCCTAGAAGATCTCCTTTACTGGTTATCCACTACCTATCTCCAAGAAACCATAGTTCTTGGTGATTTTAACACTGACTGGCACCCCTGCTCTTCCGACCCCCCCCCCCACTCATATAAACTTATCTGTGTTTAAACAGACCATAACCTCTCCCAATAGGATAAACAAATCAACCAACAAGGAAAGTATTCTAGACTGCATCCTAGTTAATAACCAACCCCAACTGTACACAGCTGGTACTCTCCCTGATGACCTCAGTGACCATTGTTTAACCTATATCATAAAACATAAGGCAGGAAACCCTCACCAGCTCAAATATAAAACATTTAGAAAAAGGAAAAACGTTGATGCCGCTATATTCCAAAATGAATTAAAAGCAGTTGACTGGTCAAAACTAAAAAATCTAACATTAGAGGAGGCCATAGATCACTTTAACACTAAATTCCTAAGTATCCTTGATTCCCATGCTCCAGCACGTACAATAAAAACTAGATCAAATACAGCACCATGGCTCACAAAAGATACCAAAGCAAAAATCAAAACTAGAAACAGAGCCTGGGCCAGCTGGAGAACAACCAAAGCCCCACTTGACCATCTAAAATATCGTCAACTCAGGAATGATACAAAAAATTCTATTTTACTGGATAAAAAAAGCTTCTACCAAAATCTCCTACAAAAACACCACAACAACCCTCAAAAGTTCTGGGCAGGCTTAAATCAACTACTTTGTCCAGGTCACTCCACCACCCCAACCACAGCTAACTACACCCATAGCTCCCCAGAGACAATAGCTAGCACCTTTAATAACTTTTTCACTGAAACAATCCAATCCCTAGCAAATCAACTAACCCCCTCTAACTTAAACCATATGCCTAATCTACCTAATAATCACCCAGAATTTGGCTTCCAACTAATATCCACTAGTTTTATCAAAACACATCTAAAAAATCTAAAACCTACCACGCTCGCTGCTGACCTCCTCCCTGCAGAGTACCTGCAAATAGCTGCAGATGCCATTGCATATCCCATATCTATCCTCATCAACAGAACCTTATCCGAAAATGCTATCCCCTCCCTCTGGAAAATATCTCACGTCATCCCACTCCATAAAGGTGGTAGCTCCTCAGACATATCCAACTATAGACCCATTGCCATTCTTTCCCCACTAGCCACAGTAATGGAGAAATGTGTACACAAGCAACTAATGCAATACCTTTCACAGAATAACTTACTATCCAACTCCCAGCATGGTTTCAGGCCATACCACAGCACCACCTCAGTTATCCTTTCCTTTACTACTGCCATAAACCAAACCAGGAATGACAATAGGCTAACCTCTGCCCTCTTTCTTGACCTATCAAAAGCCTTTGACATGGTCAACCATGAACTTCTCATTCTTTCACTAAAATCTATTTCCCTCAACAAGCCTGCTATCCAGTGGTTCCAGTCCTACCTGACTGGTAGACAGCAGGTTGTACTATGGCAGGGCAAACTCTCCAGCCAGTTACCTCTCACACTTGGTGTCCCTCAAGGGTCCATACTAAGTCCACTACTCTTCTCTATTTTTATCAACAACCTCCACATTGCTATCCCTAAAGCCACCTGCATCCAATACGCAGATGATTCCACTCTCATCTACTCAGCCACCTCCCCATCCGACTTGCAAATCTTAACGCAAATACATTTAACACTATCGAGAACTGGCTCACCAACCAACACCTACTTCTGAACCCCAATAAAACTAAACTTCTACTCTTCTCTCCCACTAGTAGATCCACCACACTTTCATTCTCTGTCACATTTAACAATGGTACCACTATTTCCCCAGATAATCACACCAAACTGCTAGGGGTTATCATAGACAATAATCTCAAATTTGACCTACAGGTCAACAAAACCATACAGACCATCAATAAGAAGCTTGGATCACTGTATATAAACAAGACATTTTTAACCCTACTAGCTAGGACTGCAATCGCCCGATCACAACTACTCTCTACTCTCTTATATGCCTCGCCTGTACTCTCAAACCTCAACAAATCCGAACTAGGTAAGCTGTCCCATAGCTACAATCATATTGCCAGATTCGCCACTGGCTCCACCTATAAAACCCACCACTGCCAGAACCTTAAACAACTAGAGTGGCTAGAACTGCCCAGCTTAATTCAATTCAATCAACTCTAAATAGCGCACAAAATTTTGTACCACCCTGAGGATACCCCCTCACTTAAAAATATTATTAAGCCATATAGCAATCTAAGATCCCTACAGTCAGCCGATAAACTACTGGTCCAAACCCACAAAGCTAATAACTCTGCTGGTGAATCCCTGTTTGCCAACTTCATTGGCAAAACCTGGAATTCATTGCCAAACTATATAATCTTACAATCCTCCAAAAGTCTCTTAAAAAAACCTCAAACAATATCGCAAAGTGAATTGGCTATGCCCATGTACCAACTCTGATTAAGTTATAAACTAAAAGCATATTCTGCAATTATCATAACTTGTAACTACATCACCAAGCTCTGCTTCCAATCTGATGTCTCTTACTTTTAATTGTCTGTCCATGACAATTGTGAGTGCCTACTAGGGAACACTACTAACCCATTGTATATAATCACTTTGTTTTTATAATTGTTTGCTAACTTCTGTGTAATCTATGTAACTTTGTCTTTGTGGAGCTTTTCTCCCCGGGCCTCTGCTGAAAATGGACATGTGTCCAGTCGGAAAAAGAACAAGAAAAACTCCAAACCAGTAATGCAGTAAACCGGGTAAAAGCAAAATCAATAGTACACCAATGAGAATGAAAGGTTTATTATAATGTTAAGTGCTTTTCATTTGCTCTTTCCGCAAACTTCCTCAGGCAATTTAAAAACACAGTCAGGGTGTATATATACCTTCCTCAATTTGATTAACAAATTAATTAATTAAGCAAGCAATTAGAATTTACAAACTGACATGTATCCAGTCGGACTATCCCCATAAATAAATGTAAAATAAATAATAAATAAATAAATTTAGCCCTGAGTATAAACTCCTTATAAGTGCATTCCGAACAAACACCATCCTGGTTAACAACAGGAAAAATAATACTCCTTAAGAGTGTACCTGCAAGTTATCCTAAAAACTATAGACCAATAATTTGCTTTCCGATGATGTATAAACTATATACTGGAATTGATTCTGACAGAGTTTATAGTCATCTAGAAGAAAATTCAGTCATGGCAACAAAACAAAAGGTTTACAAAAGAAAGTTCTATGGAACAGAGATTCTTTAATAAAGTCACAATGGAGAATTGTAAAAAAGGGAAGAATCTGAGTATAGCATGGGTAGAGTTAAAAAATTTAACAATATCCTACATTCATGGATAAAGGAATAGATATAGATATACCAGATATATCCTACACTGATCAATAACATTACAGTGACCATGAAACAGTGGCAAACTACTTGACAGTTAAACTATGATAAAGGACAAATTGTTATCCCAGGGATAAAAATTCAAAGAGGATATTCCAGGTTGACTCTTTATCACCGCTTCTCTTTTGTCTTGCCCTTAACCTGTTAAGCTGTTTACCTAACAGTAAAGACTTCTCATCTTCTTTTTGTGGATGATTTAAAACTCTATAGTTCATCAGATGAGTCGCTGAAAGCGCAACTGCAAGTGGTCAAAACTTTCTCAGATGATGTAAGACTGTCATTTGATCACAATAAATATGTAGAAGCAACATTTAAAGCAGGAAAGTTACAGTACCAAGAAAATACCAATCTGGGACAGGAATGTGATATAAAGGAACATGAGCAGGGGGAGGTGTACAAATATTTGGGAATTGATGAAAGATTGATAATAAGACATGAATTAATGCAAACAAAGATCAGAAAGAAATATTTTAAAAGACTAAAATTAATACTGAAAACAACCCTTACATCTAGGAACAAAGTCCAAGCTATAAACCAATTTGCTCTTCCTGTTCTAACTTCTAGTTTTGGGATGATTGACTGGCACCAAAAGGTATTGGATTAGTTGGACAGGAAAATAAGAAATATGGTTCACTCTTATCAAATGATATATAAAAAGCAGTGTATACCAAAATTATATATACCTCGTTCTGAAGGAGGTATGTCCTACTCAAAATTGATTATATGTAGAGATTTGCAATTTTAGGACTGCATATATATCTGCTGGCCTCACAACATCCAAACATAGTGAAAGTTTTATAACACGAGGAGTAGATGTCTAAGATGCTTAGTTTAGCAGAAGTGTGTCAGTGTCAAAAGGAAGTGGAAATCAAAGCAGAAGTAGACAAAAATCAGGCAGCATCTGAATGCACCAAAAAACAAAAGAAAGAATGTAAGGAAAGGGATTAGATGAGAAGGTAAGAAATGTTGAAAAGGCATAAATATAGTTGCAAGTACAGAAAACTCTTGAAACAACCTCATGTTGGTGAGGGTATGATGCAGGAATAGATAAGGAAAGATGAAATTAAGCCAGAAGATGAAAGGTTAATATTGGCAGCCCAGGATAGTGGACTATGCATACATTGGTTTACAAAGTCCATTAAACATGTTGGAGAAACAGACAAATGCAGGTTTGGTACAACAAAACTAGAAAAAAAGTCACACATCTTGTTGTTAGGTGTCCTACACTAATGGCAGAAGGCCTGTATACTGAAAGACATAATAGTGTGGCAAAACTGTTGCACTGGGGGTTGTGCAAACATTAAAATATTGAAGTAGCTGAAAAGCACTGGAAAGATAAACCACAAAACTTTACAGAGAATGATGATGTGTATATCACGGGCGGCCACTGTGGTGCAGTGGTTAGCATTGCCGCCTCACAGCAAGAAGTTCTCCGGTTCGATCCTTGGCTGGGGTGCCTTCTGTGCGGAGTCTGCATGTCCTCCATGTGGTTGCGTGGGTTTCCTCCGGGTGCTCCGGTTTCCTCCCACATCCCAAAGACATGCTGCAGGTGGATTGGATACTCTAAATTGGCCCTAGGTGTGCGTGTGAGTGTGCCTTCTGTGGAAGGTTGGGCGCCGGGCTGGCAACTCGACACCGTAAAACTCTACTGCCATTCAATGTGCGGACAAGGTGATCCGCTGTGGCGACCTCTAACCGGGAAAAAGCCAAAAGAAGAAGAAGAAGAAGAAGAAGATGATGTGTATATCACATGGGATCACCCATTACCAACTGTTCAAAAAACAGATGTGAGAAAACCAGATATAGTAATCCATGAAAAGAAGACAAAAGTAGCACTGATCTTTGAAATTGCTACACCCAGTGATTATAGTGTCTTATGTAATGACAGGCACAAACTCATAAAATACCAGGCAGAAATGAGGGCAATGTGGAAGAAAGATATCAAGACAGTCCCAGTAGTGGTAGGAGCAATGGGTCTCATAGAAAAGAATGCACAGTCTTATTTAGATATGCTACCTATACATGTAACTCAATATGAATTACAGAATGAGTCAATTCTGGGCACATTGTGGATATTGTGAAGAGAACTTTGATGAACTTTGATCAGACTTCGACTTAGGAATGGGGTCCAGCCCTGTCATGGTACTAGAAACTCAAAAGACTTGGAGAAACTAAGAAAACAAAACACTGTTTTTGCATGGGTACAAGCCTTTTTATGTATCTATACATATTTGTACACATGTGTAGCTTGCTTTTTATATATATATATATATGTATATACTAACTAGACAATTGCAAACTGCGGTGGTGGTGCTGCGGTAGCATTGTCACCTGTCAGTAAGACGTTGTCCCGTTCGATTCTCAGCTAGAGCGTCTTCTGTCTGGAGACCTGCATGAATGGGCGTACCTTCGTTTCAGGCTGTGCGTCAGGGCTGGCAATTCGGCACGTAAAAATATACTGCCAATCATTAGCGGAACAGAGTTTAGCTGTGGCAACCCCTAACCAAGAAAAGCCGAAAGACACAACTAACTAGACAATTGCACAACAATGGCAAAAGTAGAAAATCCCTAAAAATAAAGGAAAAGCAGCTTTGTACGCATAACGCTGCTTCAGAGAAAATTAGTGAAAAAACTAGCATTGAAGAAATGTGGTCAGTAGGGTAGCACCCAACCAAATTTCCCTCAATAACTAACAGACAAGTTGTAAGGCATGAGGGCAAAAAACTCAATAAGAAATACACTACTACAAAAAAAGCTATCCTAGTCTATATAACTTACTCATATTCAAAGTATATTATAAAAATCACCTGTGTGTGAAACTTCTCTTCTTTACAATCACTAAAAAATGTGCAGTGTAGTGTAATATAAACCACTAGTGATATTGCACTTCAGGAGGTGGTGGGTTTCTGTACTTCTGAGGTGCCTTCCTTTTGATGACAAACAAAACCAACATCTCATCAGCCTGACATTATGACTCTGCAGGGGAGTATTGTTGTCAAGGCACTTACTCAAATAATAGCAGGAGACTTTTCCTAATAGTCTGGCAAGAATTGCATTGGTCTGCCCTGGGAAACAGTCACAGGCTCACTAAGTTTCCTACTGAACAAAACTAGCTAAATTAAATAAATACTTTTTAAAGCACACCACAGTGTTATCATTAAAGTACCACTTCACTGAAAACTCATGAGTGTATCTTAGTGTAATGTTTCCCATTTCTGTAAATTCTGTGTTGTGCATAGCCCAGTTTAGTACAACTTCAGAACTGCTGTAGATTTGTCAACATGCAACTTAACCGTATGATGTGTAGTATTGTTTAGGATCATTTTACATACACATTTTAGTAATCCATAGATTATTATGATACTAATTACATAGTGCAGTATGGTCTAATATCATTTATATGTAAAGTATATAATATACATTGTAGTATAGTGTAGTGTTAACTCTATTGTTACAGTTTTATTTTATAAGACTAAATGATCCTGACCTTAAGTTTCACTTTAACAAACAGTTGCCCAAAAATAAAATGTAGAAGCTTCAACACCAAGTATAAGTTATTCTGATGTACAGTGACCTCAGAGTTGGTATATTTAGATAGGTGTTGGATGAGGTGGAGGAGGGCCACAACCCCTCTCTCTCTCTCTCTCTTGCTCCCTCTATGGTGTGTGTGTGTCTGTGTGTGTATATATATATATATATATATATATATATATATATATATATATATATATATATATATATATATATGGGTCTACTCTTCTTCATCGAATTCACGTTTCTCCGAATGTCATTTAAGTGACTCCGTTGTTCCAAAAATTCACTAGTCCGAAAGTTCGTACTGCCAAACTGCACAACACCTAAACAGCAATTAAGTAAAACACAGAAATACTGAAACACAGATAGTCTAACATTTTTGCAGGGGTCAAGCCCCCCTGCACCCCCACCCCTGCAAATTATATGTACCAACTCTGAGATCGCATTACAGTGCAACAAGAGTAGATTTCCCAATCCTTAATGTAGTGCAATCTCCACTTAAAAGCTATGAGCATTTTCAAAAGACTTCTCCATATCCTGAATAATGTTTTACCTACTGGTGTATCCGCCATGCCAGAAAACTGCAACACTAGATGAGAAGGTACAAAAACACTATACACTGGTACGTGTCACACCAACAACAGTATGTTTTGGTAAAACAACCTTCGACATACTGAGCTTCCAGACTAGTGAGTTTTTGTAACAGTGGAATTGCTTATCCAACATTCAGAGAAATGTGAATTCGATGAAGAACGGTAGACCTATATACATGTATGTATATAAAGAGAGAGAGAGAGATAATGCACACACACACACACACACACACACACACACACACACACACACACACACACACACACACACACACACACACACACACACACACATATATATAGACAGATAGATAGATAGATAATACACATATATGACACCCCCACCCTATTTGATAAATTAGGAAAAGGGGTTGTAGATGGAGGGATGGATATATATTAGTGATTTCACACATCTTTGAAATCTGATTTTAAGGTAAGTTGTGTCATGAAAGTGAATGATGTAGTGTCATTTGGGCATCTGAAATGTAATCTATTGTTTGCCATGTATAAGCTTACAAGTTTCAGGTAGAATATTCATTTTTGAGCTGCTGATTTTTATGATACAGTAGCTGACTTATGAAAAAAGAGAATGAAGACTGTATTTTTTATACTATATGACACATTAAAATATAATAAGTGTCCTGCACACTTAGTGAGAATCTTTGGTCCAGTTAAGCGTTTTGCATGCAGCTGCAAACAAGATATCACTTTCGGGGAGGGTGTTAAGTAATCATTATGTTGCAAGCCCAATTTTAAATGGTCAAAGTAGGGATTTTCTTCCTGAAACCATGTCTCATTCCATGCCATAGGACAATCATTTATCCTCATAATGCTACATTCTACAATAGAAAAAATATGCAGTTCATTGAGCATGGTGCTTACTCGCAAAAGACAAATTGCTACTATAGCCTGAGACCCAATCTTATAAATGTTAAGTAACCACTGCCAGGGGAGAGGGTGTTGCACTAGGTAGTCAAATCTGCCAGTACTGACTAGTGAAGACACTGGCAGAATAAAAGAAAAGCAGATCTGTTTCTGCCTGCTGTCCATACTGATAAAGTGTCCCTTCCTCTTATAAATTTAGAAAACAACTGGAATAACTGGATGTGTGTTCACCTGCATTTTCTGAAGGATACAAAGTCTGGAACTCAAATGTATGTCATTATTTAGTGCCTTCAATCCTCAGTGATTTTTCTAAAAAAACAAAGACCTTATGAGGAAAAGACCAATCTTATGAGGCAAAAATCTGAATATACTGTGAAAATCTGGACATTTCAGAGGCATTATGTTACACTGTCTTTTTAACAGATCTTGCTAAGTGCTTTATGGCTTTCAAAGTCGGCAAAACACTTTAACATTTTTTTCTGTAACTAATAGTACATTGAGCAGATAAAGCTTCATGCACTACAAAGAATTCTGATTGGATCTTGAGGTGAATTTCTTGGCGTCCATGTCTCAAACACATGATAAACAAGTTATTATCGTCAACCCGATCATAATCATCCATGTAATGTCAGATTGTACAATTACATGATAAAGTCCTAAAACTAGTGGGTCATGAGGAATTCTCAGACTTCCCAGACAAGCTAACATATCCCCATACTGTGGCAGCATAGGGCTTCTCAGTTTCAATATACTATACAGGACTCATTTGAGGAATAATCACAAATGCAGTGATCCGCTTTCTTCAAGGAAGTATTCCTGGGCTGAATCTGAAAATGCCCAAATTGAGATCTGTGCACTAATCCGGTTAACAAGTGTAAATAAATATGAAAATGGAATAAAAAATAAAATTCACTGGGATTTTGATGGTGGAATTTTCAAAACCTGGGGTTGATATGATATCCACTTGGGCACATAAGTTGCAAAAATATGCAAAATCATACATGCTTGGCATCTCAGCAGGCAGCACATCTGAGGACACTTCTTGTCCAATGCACTGCAGAAATACAAAGTCCTAAACCTAATCGCAGCATGGGTGGTGAATGGTAGGGAACAGAGACATGATTGACTTAATTATGATGCAAAATAAATGTAATAATCATTTTTTCATTGGCTCTAGGAGTAGTCAATCACTTTCATACAGATTTCTGTTCTGATTAGGTGATAGAAGTTTTGTATGAATAAAAGCCAGGTGAACATAGGAGGTGCTTACAGTTACTCCCAACTTCATAGCTGTGCAGAAGCAGAGGACCTACAAACAATATCAAGTATCACCACATAGTGACTTCTGTTAAAAGTCTGCCCATCAACATGCTGAAATGCAGGTTGATGACAGCCTGCAGTCAAACGCCAGACTTCATCTTACAGCGCATTTTTCTGTTATGCACAGAGTAAGAGATTCTAGGATTGTGCTAAGTACTTGTATTTAAAAAGATAAATTGCCTGTAAAAAATGTATGCATGCTTGTGTACATATATATATATATATATATATATATATATATATATATATATATATATTTATATATATGTGTGTGTGTGTGTGTGTGTGTGTGTGTGTGTGTGTCCAGCCTTCCATCTTTAAGAAATGACAGCTATCAAGATGCCATTTATGTCCCTTGTTCTACAGCTGCATGGCTCTATGAAGGGTAGAAAGTGCAATTAAATTCAGCACATATCCTAGGCAGGTGGCATGCCTAACTGCTTGACTGGCTATGTGTGGATCCAATGTTCTTGGCCCTCTGTTAGGTAGCATTACAGGAGAGTATATGCATGGAAGACCATCAACATGTAGGCAGCACACGTTTCTGTGCAAAGTTCAGAGGTACTGCGTACAGCACTGGTGACGTCACTACGTAAATATGACCCTAATACATTCTGCAGATCTATAGGTCCATTAGCCTGATAAGTATAATTAGCAAGGCCATGGAACATATTATAATAGGCTGGATTAAACAGACATTAAAAGTCTCCTCAGGCTAAACCTGTAACACTTTGGTTTTGCAATAGGTAGAGCCTGACTAATAAACCTTGTAAACTTCTTTGAAAAGGTAATGCAAGCTGTTGACAGCGGTCACAATGTACACACAGCTAATCTTTTTTTCACCAAAGCATTTGACACCATTCCCCATGACAGCAGAATTAATAAACTAAATGCATTATAAATAGACCGCTATGTGGTAAGATGGATGGCTAATTGGGGGAAAAGACAAAACCTCCATAGTTAGGGTGGCAGGGGCAGCATCAGAGAATATAAATGTGAGCAGTGGTGTTCCACAAGGCTTAGTCTTGGTACTGCTTTTGTTTGGAATTTACTTCTCTGACTGACAGACTAAAAACCAAGACTTATAGCTGACTAAGTTTGCGGATGGCTAAAAACTGGAAGTTCTTGTCAAATCCCCCTTTGACACAGAAGTCATCCAGCAGGAATTTACACCTTTAAATGTCTGGTGTACTGAAAATGTGCTTAAAATAAATGTTCAATAATGCAATACTGTCTCATTTGGCCAGAGAACCATCCCCACAGCTTACAGCACTGACAATATCCTACTTTGAAATGAAAATGTAGTTAAAGTCCTGGGAATTGTGTTGATAATTCCTTCTTCTTTGTTCACCATTTACTGATGATTCTCAGGAAGTCCTTCTACTCAGTGCAGCTGATCATTAAGGGAATATCTTGTATTCAGCACTGATCTTTACCTCACCAGACATATCAAACAGTTGGGAAAACCCCAGAGGTTAATAACAAAGACGGTCACAGGTTTAAACACTCTATGCTACCAGAAAAGATGGAATTGGTTTTAAACAAGAAATGAGCTGAAAGAAGTTGTCTAAAATGAAAGTATGTAAAAAAAAATGTCAAAACACAATCTAATGTATTGGACATCAACATGTAAAGAAAAACTCAGCATTTGAAAGTTAAACAGTAATTTCCTGTGTGTTTTCACAAACTGTAAAAATACACTTTTACGGTTTCATTTTGTAGGCAGAGGTTCTATGATAATGAGATATGTCATTCCTGAAATTCAATATGTTCACATACATTTCTTAGAATATCTGAGAAAATACTGGGAAACAGGATATTGTAAGCATGTCTATGTAGAATAGCTTTTTTCAGTTATATGGAGTCAGTTATGATGCTTTCTTAGTCACTATTTTTTTTATGATGCTGGTTTCTTCAGAAAAATAGACGAACTGACTACATGGTAAATCAATTTAAGTAATGTAGCTTTCCAGCTTCTACTTATGGCATCTGGCAACTACTTAGAAATGCTTAAAACTGCAGTGGTTTCTTTACATTTTAAATGATTAGTCTCACTGGAGATAATGGAGTTTCCTGTAGAACATAGAGTGATCAATCACATTTCCATAGTGTCCTTAGCTTCTCACAGTGCTATGTAATCAGTATCACTTAACTGTGGAAACTCACAAATCCTATGTCAGTATCAAAATATTTTTAATGTCATACAGCTTGGCACATTTTTGAGAATACACAGAGGCATCCGCTTTTACACAGTAGCAGTCATTTTTTTATACAGTCTTTTACAGTTGTAGATAAAACACATCAGTGCTTGCACTCAGACGTTTTATACATTGAGAAAACACTGCTCCTCATGAGAACATTGTACAACAGTGAGACACCATAGTCCAATGCATACAATAAAGGGTTCTTTACCAAGACATGCCTTCTCTGGTTTTGGGCCTTCGGCTGTCATGCCCATGACCAAGAGCAAAGTCAAAGCATGCTGAGACAGACCCACAAGAGAGATAAGGGGGGGCTGGTTCAGCCCTGGTTTCCAGGCAGTGTGCTCTAACAAATGCAGAAAGGCCTGGAAATATAGAAACCCTAATTTCCTTCTCAGTTCCCCCACTTTGTCATACAGTCCTTACAAAAATGGGTGACAGATATGCCTCCAATGTTATCTTCAGGAAATGAGTTGTATTGTTTATAGCATGGGATTGTGGGATTGAAAGAGAAGAGCACCTCCCATCAGGAGTTCACCAGGAGCCCACTAGAAGATGCTCCTCTGTTACTTCAATGTGCTGGCTACTATGGTTACTACAGTACTTAGTAAGCTGTTCCTAGACAAGATGCTTTACTAGTAGCAGGCAGTCTACTCATGATCAAATCATTTGACTGGGGCTTTGTTTGTCAGTGGGCAAATCAAGTCTGTTGATTTTTTTATGGAGCTTATGGGTGCATCATGCTACCCATATGTAAATGTACCATGGAAAAGTCACTTTAGCACCAACTTACTGTGCACTATCATAAGTATCTTCACCCACTGACCTATGTTCCCCTTAGGCGTAATGATACCACTATCAGCTGATTGTCTGCCAGTGAAATAGTCTCGTTATACTTGCCTTAATGTATGCTCATGAGCAGGTCATGCCACAACTAACTTACTTGGGCCACTCCCAAGTTCAGTCTTATAGTGGCTTGTGGCTTGCTCTGCCCTAAAGGAGATCAAATGGTCCACCTCCTTACCTGTACGACATCTCCCCATCTCGATGAACAGCTGCATGTTGGCTAACAGCTTGACCCAAGTATAAATAGGGCACTGTGTTTCTGTCAAGTTAAAAGGGTAGAAATATTCTTAAAAATCATTGCAGTCTGAATTTGCTACATAGAAAACCCTGCCCATCCCCGAGGTAGATCTATTCTTGAAATGTGCACGTTTGGTTCAGTTTTTGTTGCTGTTTCACAAATTATATTTTAACCTCCTTGAGGGACATGAAAACTGTTTTAATTGATCAAAGGACTTAGCAACCTGTTAGCCCTTTGTGTCTGTGAACAGCATGACACACTGCCTGGAAGCATAATTTCTCCAAAGAATAGCATTTTCTGTGCACAAAATATACAAATGCTGCCTTCTGTTCCATTCGTATGGTTCATAAATTAGTTATAAACAAAGGTCGTGTTTGTAAGAACTACACAAAAATACAGTAAACAGATACAGTCAAACCAATAAATCAAACACAAAATATTAGCAAGCTGAAGAAATACAAATTTGGCAGAAAGAGTAGAGAAACTTAACTGTTTTCCCTACATACAGAAGGTAATTTATATAGTTTTAGTTCTCTCTGGATATGGATGCTTAAACAGATGTACTAAACGGTTTCTTCTTCCATCCAGCCCTGAGCTCATAACAATGTCAAGTTCTGTCTGTCAAAATAACATTGTGTAATGCTCCTGAGCAAGCAAATGAAATTTATCAGAAGGTAGGTAAAACTGCAGAAGCCATCACTAAATTTCTTGGTGTTGTAATAAGCTGGAGTGACACAGTCTAGGGAGCAACCCTTTTGAGACACTGGAAAAAGACCAAAGTTAACCGAACAGTATGACAACTGTCAGCACAACTATGCCTTTAATCAGTGCCCAGCTATCAGTTTCCAAAGTTCAGAAATGTTTGCAAACTGTCGAAGCACACTTCCTTCAAGCAGCATTTTTCTCTAATCAGGCCTGTCCTTCTGTACTGTACACAGATGACTCAGTAGTGAAAAAAGGAATGCGAAGGCAGACATGCTTATTTGAAGAGGAACAATGCGAAGGCAGACATGCTTATTTTAAGAGAAACGTATCAGGGAAGAGAGTGAAAGTTCCTTCTCTCCCAACAAGGTGTCCCTTTTTAGACTAGTACCTTTGTTGACTACTTTCAGTTTTAGAGACATATTCTTGATGTTTGCTGCAGGGATCCCATCAAAGAAGAAGTCCTCATTAAAAATGGGATTACGGCTGTTTTTTATGATGGTGCTACGTTGCTTTTGTACTTTTCCTGGGTTCAGATATAAAGAAACACAACAGTTAATGCTCTTGATATCATAAAGGTTATCATAGAGATCCTCTGCTGCCATGATGCGAATCCGCAGACGGGAAGTGGAAGCATCATATTCGGCTTTAAGGCGGACAGCTCCTCCTTTATTAAGGCGGAGTTTATGCTCTTTGTGTAAGCGCTCTGGTACATCAAGTGGTGCCACAATACTACCAGCTGTTGAAGTTGCAGATTTCAGCCGTCTTGGCATATTAGGGCTAGTGTCTGCAGAGCTACATTCATCTGTGGACAAAGAACTGTTCCTCGCAAAGGTTTGCTTCACTCTAGCCACTTTGGACTGACCTTCTTGATTAAACATTTTTAACAGTGATGCAGATCTTGATAGCAAAGGAGAGCTGAAGGGGGATGATTCAGCTGATGAACATGTGTCACTGTCTCCACCACTGAAGTACCGGTAAGGATTTACTAAAGACATGCTGATGTCAGGAGGGTTCAGAAGTGTTGTTTCTCCATTTACTTTGCTGCTGGTAGCTTTCCTACGTTGGGAGGTTGGAGACTGTCCAGGGCTGCTAGGCTCACCATGAAACAGTGATTCCTTCCTACGGGTGTGAGGACTTTCCATAAGGGTTGCAAACCCATATGAAGTCTGAGTTTTAGGAACATAAGGGAGGGACATGGCTGTTTGAGACTGAGGGTCAGCATTTGTGTTCAGGTTCCCCTGGTCAAAGTCATCAAATGTCAAGTCATCAGCACTCTCAATCTGAATAATGTGCCGACTGGCTACCTTCAGTAAGTTTTTACTCTCTGATGCCACTCTGCTGACAAGCCTTGGGCTACTCTGGGGCTTTTTAGAGGAGACGTTCTGCTCAGACGTAGATGGCATCATGCTAGATTTTTGCTTTGGATCAAGTGTGTCAGCTTCTCCAGGCCCACCAATAAGCTTTGGTGGAATGAAAAAGTCTGGGATTTTGTCAGGGGTCAATACATTACTGTAGGCAGCACCCTTGGATTGCTTTTCTGCAGAATCACTAGCTCGAAGCCCACTGTGGTCCACTGATCCTCGTATCTTCTCCAGTAGCCACATATCAGTTCTGGAGCAGTGCAAGAGACCAAGCTTTCTAAGTATGAGTCTCTGAAAGAAAGCACATAAAAATGTCATCATTTCCTTTCTTTACTAGTAACAGTCATATTATATAGCAGGATTTTCTTTGTACTGTTTCAATTTTGGGTTGTACAGAAAATATTAAATTCATATTTACAGTGCATGACTTCTATAAAATGCTTATTTTTATCATTCAGAGTCAGGAAAACACTGGAAGCAGTGCCTGGCAAAACATGCTTGAATTACATATATTCTAATTTTAAGCATGACAGTGAGAAAGAAGCCAGTGTTAGAATGTCATTTTATAACCAATGAGTGGTGATACCCATTCATAGCTATCAACTGTCCAGATTTTTGCAGAAAGTCTAGATGTTTGCCTCATATTGTTCCTTATAAAATCTGTGGTTTTCTGGCCAGTTACTGAGGACTGAAGTCACTAAATAATGACATTTGAGTTTCAGAATTCATATTGCTCAGAAAATGAATGCTAACACAAATCCTAAAGCCTACAAGAGCAATATTTAAATCTGTCCCTCTTTTGGGGCCTTTGCCCCCCGCCCCATTATTTTAGGCTTTGTCCAGATTTCCTACACTAAGAGGTTGAAAGGTATTCATCCATTGTGAAAAATTACATGTCTAATGTCATGACCTTGTTGCTTAAGTAGAGATGGTCGTTCCTTATCTAAACAGTCAGCTGCTATAACTTTCCAGTTGTTTTTGCTCTCCATCTCAGTACATAATTACACAATAACTGTATAGAAGGACCTCTGTGGAATGCATGCCAGACTGCCACCTTTGATATGGCAAGCACTCACCATTGCAACACAGGCCGAGTACTCCAGTGTCTGCTTGTTGTGGGTTAAGCCATTAATGCTTACCCCCAAAAGTGGGCATTTTGGCCTGCTTTGCATATGCCTGAAATGTTACTGTAGCAATTATTCAACTATATCTCTTTAATCACAAAATGCAAAGAAGTTTGTCTATCTGATTACCAAACTTAAAGAATTAATAAGTAAACGATTCACTAATTTTTGAAACTGAAGCAGTACAGCATGATAACTGATATTTTTCAACAAGTCTTTTTCTTCTGGTATTTTATTTTATGACTTGTACAGTAAAAATCCTCCTTGACTTTACATAATTAGCTGTATACAGAGGAGATCACAGCTAATATGTTATTTGGATCAGATTTGCAGACTTAATAACTGTTTACCATCATCATTTGTCCTTTTAGGCAGATAATCAGTACTATTCCTCCTTCCTTTTTTCCATGCAGTTCATTTAGTATTTCAAGAATTACGCCACATTAATTAAGCCATGTGTGGACTGGATGACCACTGCTTATAAGTTCATAGGCTCATAGGTGTTTACTATGCTAATGACCACACGGGCCTTTTTAAGCCTAGCATGCATCCCAAATGTCTGACAAGTTCTGATACCCTTGAGAAGTATAAGCATGGGCCTGGGAGATGAACCATTTACAGGTTACCTGTGTCCATTAGAAACATAGGTGCCAAACCAGGGATACAGTTCCAGTTTCCCATCCAAATGTCCAAGTTGCACTTGAATTGTTTAGGAAGGAACTCAGCTTCACATTGATGGGGAGCCTATTCCATAGACAGTGTAGTTTCTGGGATAGATACCTGTCTATCCAGCAGGTTCTGTTTATATCACAGGCAAGGTTTAAGTCTTTAGAATTGATAATTCTGGTGCTGTTTATTTTGTGGCTATGCAGGAGGTCCATCAGAGTAGGGTCTTACAATGCCCTGTATGCCAGGCATAGATCACCCCTCAAAAGCCTGTAGGAGACAGAATACAGGGATAGGGCCTTGAGGCAGTCTGCATAGGACATTTTGCTTATGTCCTGTATTCTTTTAGTAGAAAACCTCTGTGGCTGTTCCAGTTGTTGAATATACCTGGTTAGGTACATACCAAATGGGGCATTGTATTTAATGATAGGTCTGATGAATGCTAAATACAGTGGAACAATGACTTCCTTGGACTTAGATGCCATACCTTTGTTTATAAGTTGCGCAACATAGAATGATTTCCTCACTACTGTAGACACATGATGGTCAAAGGCTAGATTACTATCTATGTGTGTCCCTAACTCCCTATCTCAACAGCAACACAGAGTCAGACAGACATGCAGTGATTCACAAGTATATTGTGGGAAATATAGCATTATGTATTTTACATAATGTTAGTATGCCAACGTTTCTTGTAAGCTAACTAGTAATCTTGCAAAATATGCATTCAGTGTCTGAAACCACATCCACCATACCCTTAAAAATAATGGGCACAAGAGTCTTCTTTTATAGGGCAGTTTCTTCTTTGCTTTCTATAAGATTCAGAGGCAAAAACTAGGCTAACTGCTCTTTTAGGGCCATTTTAAGTCTAGCCATTTTCCCCTTTAGTGTTGAGAATCAAACCTTGTAAGCTACTTTTCCATGTCCTATTCTCACTCAGCCATTTAAGGAAAGAGAATAAGAAAGATCTAAGGAAAACCTAGCAGGTTAGCCAGTGCATACCTCTCAACCTTTTAGAGCAAAAAATCTGGACAAGGCCACAAATAATGGGGAAAATTCCCAAAAATACAGACACTTTTTAAATATTGCACTTGCAAGCTTAGAAATTTGATGGAATAACAGGTTTTGTATTAGCATGAATTTTGTGAAGGATATGAAGTCTGAAACTGAAATGTTTGCCATTATTTTCTGACTTCAATTCTCAGTGATTTGCTAGTGATTTGTCAGAAAACCACAAACATTAGGAGAAACAGACCAAAGATACAAGGAGAAAATCTAGATAGTTGAGAGGTATGTAGTATGTAGAAAATTAAAAAGAGGTGGAGAGTTGGAAATAGGATTTGTGGACTAGTAAGAAAGAAATAAGAGGGAGTAAATGATTTTAATAAGAACTGGAAGAAGATTCAGAGAAGGTGGGAGTCTGTGGTGTGGCAGATGGAGATATGGTGAGACAATGTAGTATGCAGAAAACTTGGATGGCACACTGTGGAGAAAGAGATCACAAGGCAATCGGATGTGAACTGAAGGAGGAGAAGGGGAAGATATATAATTTAAACAGATGACATAGTGGGCTAAGCAGGGTCTGTGGAGAAAGGAAGTCAGTCCTACTGTATGGAGAAAGTGTTAGAAAGAAAGGCAGATAAAATAGGAGGAGTAGGCTCTATGAGATACACAAAATGTGAGGAGAATCAGAATGTTATAGAAGTTAGAAAGGGGTTGCTGGGGGAGTAAGCTTTTACTAGAAAGGCTCATCCAGACTCTGCTACACTTTGCTGTGAGTGAAAGGTTAGTTTGCTTTTTATTTGTTGTATTTAGTATTACTTTATTGCCTTTTTCTACTTTGAACACTGATTTGTTTTCTTTAACTTGTGTTTTACTTGTATTCTGCTTTTAACAGCATATTAAAACTTGAAAAGAGACCAAAACTCTGTCTCTTGTGAGTCAGACAGACATCAGAACAGAATTAAGGACTCACACATAAGACAGAACAGGCCAGTTAAGGTTAGTCATCTGTGAGCTGAGGGGTGGAGCTAGGAACTAAACCGTTTATTTAAGGGGTAAAATAAAACATTTCAGAGCTTTACTAGAAAGGCTCACCCAGACTTGGCTACACTTTGCTGTGAGGGAAAGGTTAGTTTGCTTTTTATTTGTTGTACTTTGTATTATTTTATTGCCTTTTTATATTTTGACTACTGTGATTTGTTTTCTTTACCTTGTGTTTTACTTGTATTCTGCTTTTAACTGCATATTAAAACTTGAAAAGAGACCACAGCTCTGTCTCTTGTGAGTCAGGCAGAATTTTTTTCCACCCTTCCACCCCGTTACTGTTGTGTTCTTAAACACCACCGTATTTCTAGTTGTCTGTCCCTTATGTTAATTTGACCATATATATCATTTCCTCTCTGCTTTTACTGGCTTGTGTAAGCAAAAAATTATCATTTTGTAAAATCACTCCCCTTCAACTATTTAAATTTATTGGTCATTCTACTGTATTCCATAGTACCAAAATACAAAGTGACCACCCCATTTCAATCTATCTTGCTGTTTTAAAAATAGTGACTTTCCAGTAAAACTTAATTTTTTAGACAGGTAAAACTTAAGTTACCTACTTTCACATCTAACTCCTCTAGTGCACACTGCAGTGTTTAGAATAAACAATTTTTCTTACCTTTAAGCATCCCTGTGACTATCACTTGCTCTAAAATCTGCTGGAAAGCACTAGGAAGCCTTAAACTGATACAAGAACTCAACTCTCCTTGTTAATAAGGAGAAATTAATCATAGGCAGTAAACAGCCTATAATTGCAAAGTACCTTGCTAAGGTAAGGGAAAACACCTGTTATACTTTACAAAAAAAAAAAAGCACCAAACCAGCCATGTCCAAGGGTCAGCTTCCAGTGATTTCTCCTGTCCACCTGGTGAATCTGGGCATACTGAGACAATGCAGCAATTGCCTTATGTACACAGACAACCCTCTCCTCCTACCACCCAACACTAAAACCTGCGAGAGATGAACTTACATAGCTAAACTGGAAGCAAAGCTCTCTCCACCAAAGATTGTGCTAGACAGTCAAGAGGAGAAGGTTAACACCCGCACTATACCTCAAGCAACACATAGCCCTTCTAAACCCACACCTCCAACACCTCACATAGCAACCCTAAACCCTCATATGCGGAGGCCCTTAACAGTAACCTGCCCAAGCAACAAGGACCTCTGAAGCTGAAATGCAAACAAACACCAGTCACAACCAAAGTTTCACATACCTCACAACACCAGTGTGCCACCCAACAACAGCACCTAAGGCAAGACAACGTACCTAACACTTTAGTCATAGGTGACTATAGTCAGGAACACTGATGCCCCACTCACAAGGCTGAACAAGGAGAAAATTACAGTCAGCTGCCTGTCAGGTGCCAGGATCTGCCACATAATGCATGCACTCAAGTCACTCCACAACAAGTACAAATATGACTATCTCATTGTCCATGTTGGAGTAAATGACTTGAGACGTACCTCCCTGGATTACATGAAAAGAGACATGGAAGAGCTTTCGGATCATGTGGCCCAGGCAGGTATGACTCTAGCCCTGAGTAGCATCCTGCCTTCACACAGAATGATACCACAGTATAAGGACCAAATGACTGACTTCAACAATTGACTAAGCTTCTTGTGTCATTCAAAGGGGATCCAGTATCTGTCTGCCTGGGACGACATGATTGACAGACCACAATATTTTGCCAGAGATGGTCTTCACCTGTCACCCCTGGGATTCAGGTTACTGGCTAAGGCTCTTGCCACCCCTATAGTGCCTTTTTTAGGCAAAGTTCAAAGGACAAAACCACTAACATAACAGGTACAAGCATGCAAAATCTGAAGGTAATGGTACTCAATGCTAGAAGTCTAAACCTCAAAATGCACTCTCTCGAGGCACTCCTAAAGATGGAGAACATTGATATCTGTGCAGTAACTGAGACCTGGTTCAAGGCTCCAGACAGCACCCCTGCAATACCAGGCTAGAACTCTTAGCACACTTTTCAGCCACCAAACCAGGACTGAAACACTAAAGGTGGAGGAGTGTCCATATTCACTAAGAATATTCACACCACCAGGTTAGTTGCCCATCACAATGCATCTGAAATTCTCCAGGTGCAACTAACACTAGGTAAGACTGCGATCCAAATTGTAGCTTGCTACAGATCCCCCACAATGCCCCAAGATTCTCATTACACCTTTCTAAACATACTGGAAAATATTAAGATACAACCAAATGCCCTAATACTGGGTGATTTCAACTACTCTACCATTAACTGTGAAAACTACTTGTGTAACAACACTTTTGCCCAACGGTTTTTGGAATTCATAAATTCCAATGCCCTGGATCTACTAATCCATAGTCCCACCAGGGGCTCCAATATCCTAGACCTTGTCATTACCAACATGGGAAATCAATGCTCCACACCTATGATCACCCCCTCGTTGGTCATGTCTGACCATAAGCTAATCACCCTTGACATTCACATCCCTCCCCCACCCCCAAGTAAGGAAACTTCCATAAAAAACTTCTCCAAAACCAACTTCATGCTACTCAAGTCAGAAGTGACAAACTTCATGACACCCATGCAGATGGGAACTGAAAGTTCGACTGCTGAATCCCACACTATGGCACTGTACGAGCACATCCACTCATGCATGAATCACACCATCCCAAACAGAACCAAAATGCACACCTCCAAAAAAAAGGAAGCCAATCTGGCGGTCCACTGCAATAAACAAACTTTACAACAAAAGGAAGAAACTGTTGCAGAAAAGAGGAAAATCCCAGGATGCAAAAAACTCCCTTACAAGCCTCAGTAAGAAGCTGAGATCCCTCATAAAATCCTCCAAAGCTAGTTATGAAAATAAAATTGCCAAAGATTCCAAAGACAACCACAAGGCATTCTATAGCTATGTCAAGAATCTAAATGGCAATGCTTAGATCTGCTCTGAGCTACAACAGAATGGCATTAAATATACTGATCCCAAAGATATTGCCATTATTCTGTCAGATCGATTCAGTGCCAACTTCACCCCCCTCTCACCCCCTAAAAGGCCCATCTCAGTACGAAAAGATTGCCAAATTCTGGTAATAACGGCCACACAGGTAAAAACCGCACTCTCCAAAGCTAAGAATACAGAATACAGCATCCATGGAACCAGACGACATCCTGGGCTGTGTACTACATGAACTACAAAATGAACTGGCACCTCACCTAAGTGTCATGTTTAATCATAGCCTCACCTCAGGCTTCATGCCCACTGAGTGGCACACAGCTACAGTTATCCCACTCCACAAGGGGGGATTCACCTTGGATCCTGGTAACTACTACCCCATCAGTCTGATGAGCCTGATCTGCAAGGCCATGGAACGTATAAACAAAGACATTGGCAAGCTTCAAACACAGGACCCCACCCAGTTTGAGTTCATGAAAGGCCAATCTTGACTCCTGAACCTGATTGACTTCTTCAAATAAGTCTCCAGAGCTGTATACGAGGGTAAGGTGGTCCACACAGGATATCTGGACCTCACCAAGGCCTTCGGCACCATCCCTTACTCTGGAATCATAGATAAACTTACTAAGCTGGGCATTAATCCCTACGTCACTCAATGGGTTGCCAACTGGCTCTCTGACAGAACCCACACTGTAAAAGTAGCCAACTCCAAATCCAGCTCCAGACAAGTGACAAGTGGAGTACCTCAGGGTTCCATCCTGGGACTACTCTTGTTTGCTATCTACTTTTCTGAAGTACAGACCAACTCTAAGGGACTCTAGCTAACAAAGTTCTCAGATGACTGCAAACTGGGAGCCATTATTGAATCTCAGAATGATGTGGATATTCTACAAAAGGGCCTTACAGAAACAGATGGTTGGTGCCAGAGCCATGGGCTCAAGCTTAATGCCAAGAAATGTATAGCTATCCCCTTTGGGGAAAAAAATATATACCCATGAATTACCATATAGGTGGCAGTACAATAATGATAAGAGACTTAGGGACACAGGTGGACAGTGGTCAAACCTTTGATAACCACATCGTCACAACAGTCAGGAAATCCTTCTATGTGGCACACCTCATCACCAAGGGCTTTGCATCGAGAAAAAAGGAGGTCATTGTCCCACTGTACTCATCCCTCATTAGACCCATTATAGAAAGCAATGTCCCATTTTGTATGTACCTCTCAAGACGTCTGCAACAACTGGAAAGGCCACAGAAATACCTCACTAAAAGAATCACAGGCCTAAAGCAGATGCCCTATGCTGACCATCTAAAAAAACTTCAGCTATACTCTGTTGCATATCATCTACTCAGAGGTGATCTCTGCTTAACATACAAGGCCATGTCAAACCTCGAGCTGTTGGACATGCTACATTTAAAGAAATCCCAATCCCTCAGAGATATACACTCCAGGGATCTACACTTTGTCATCACAATGAACAAAACATGCTGGAGGGATAGGTTCCTGACCCAGAGACTCCCCTGACTCTGGAATAGACTGCCCATTCATGTCAAGCAGAGTGTCTTTATGGCCCTCTTCAAAAGAAACCTTGACGATTGGATGGGAGCTAGGAAATTCACCCTGGGGATCACTTCAGTTGTCCTGCTAGACAGGGGTCCAGAGAAGTAAATACTGTGGGAAGAAATAGCCGAATTGTTAAAGCTAGACTTGTATAAGCACTAGGGCCGATAGCCTAGTATCAACCTATGAACCTATAAGGATTGAAAGGGACATGCAGAAAGGAGGTTTGGGTAAAAATTAGCTGTTTTGATTCCTTGAGATTAAATGCCTTAAAACACAATTGCCTGGCAAAAGCTGCTTGTTACTGACAATCTGAGTATACAAATCAACATAAATGCTATACTTAAGGAGTAGTCAAGAAAATTCTGCACAGAACACAACAAGTTTTTATTCATAGGCTCAAGACCCCTCCACATCTCAGGGGATTCCCCCCACATCCTCCTTTACTTTATTATTCTTGTTCTAATTTCTCTGCACCTTGAGGAAAGGGAGGTCTACAACAGACAGTTCAAAGATGTCTTCCTGTTTCTACAAAAGATACCAGAGAACATAACAAGTACTATATTGGTCAGTAAATGCAACTAAGTAAGTGCATACAACTCCATAGGAGTTGCAGAGGGAGTCAATTCTGGGCACATTGCAGATGCTGCGGACAGCACTTCTGGCTAAAATCAAAGACTGAAACAATACTAGTTTCATAAACTTTAATCATACTTTGACTTAGGAATGGGGTCCAGTCACATAATGATATTAGAAACCCAAAAGATTTGCAGAAACTAAAAAGTCAGTAAATGCAGATCATGCCTATGTGGAGTGAGAAACTACACATGAGCATTTACCACACTGAGCAGTGAAGCTCAAACAACTGTGATACTAGCAATCTCATACCTTGCAATATCCTGTAAGCTATGCAAAATACAGACTGGCATGCAAGGCCTCCTGATAAGGAGTAATAGATACCAGCAGAGTAGGAAATGGGATGCAGAAGGTATTACGCATTCTAGAGGGGAGTGGAATGGTGATAGGGGAGGGCAGGAGGCAGACTGAAGGAGAATGACATAAGGATATTTGGCACTACAGAGCACTATCTTAAGCAAGGTTAGGCAAGGACAGAAGGGGAAGAGGTACAGCAGAATATGCAAGGAAACAGTATTAGATCTCATGATGAAAATGGATAATCAAGAAGAGAGGACAAGAACAACATAATTCATATACAGTGGGACAAATTTCCTCATAGGCAAAACTGTAGAGGAAGCCAAGGTAAGGCAGTTGGGAGGTTTATGGAATGTCTCATTGCCATGTGACTTACCTGTGAACCTATACTATGGGATGGGTAAAGCCAATCTAATACCAAACAGGATAGGTTAATTCAAGCACCAGAAGGGAACTGGCTACGCTTAACATGTCCCACAAGGGTAGCTACCCTTGTACTTACCTTCGAACCTATGAACCATTTCTGAGGTCCTGCCACTCAAAGGCTCTTCCATTGCCATGTAAAATGAAGCACATAAGGATGAGATACTCAAGTGGCTAAAGAAAGGGAAAGAGGAGAAAAAGGAAGGGAAAGATGAGAATTTGTTTGGGCTGGTTGGAGGTACTTAGTACTATGACTGAACTAATAGTTGTACAGACAGTGCTACATTCAAATGCAGGACTGAATATCGAGATTACTATATTACAACCACAAGGCATTCTTTAGCTATGTCCAGGCCAAGAACATCCACAAGGTATTATTTAGCATTGTCTGTAACCTCAAAGGCAATGCACAATGGTGTGCATAGCTCATTGCTAATGGAGCCACCTATACTGAGCCAGAAGTTATAACAAACCTATTGGCTGACAAATTCAAATCCAACTTTACCTTTCTCTTCCACTCAACCCTCCCCCTGAAAATACCATCAGATATAACTCCCCCTGCTATCACTAGGGAACAGGTTCTTAATGCTTACTTTAAAGTCATAAACACTGCATCAATGGACCCAGACAATATTCCAGGATGCCTTCTAAATATCAATAAAATACCATTGCACTCTCCCTCCTTAAACATTCCCTACTTCTTATACCTTAATATACTTTCTGCCCTTAACTCACTCTTCTCACTAGCTCTCTCTAATCTTCCTACTCTTTCTACTGTCATCTAAAAATCTATTAAGCAAATTGCCTCAGAGAAACATTCTATTGTAATTATCTTGCCTTCGTACAACTACATCATGATAAAACTGTGTTTTTGTAACTACTTACCCCAAAAATTATATTCATCTTAATGACATATTTCTTTTTTACATCTTGAAATAGTTGTGCTGTACTCCTGATTACTGACACTGTATAACATTGTATTGCTACTTAATGCCTTGTAATAATCCTGTAACATTGCTGTTTAATTCTTATTTATAATGAAAATTGTATAATATATTGGAGCTTTTCTCCCCGGGCCTCCACTGAAAAAGGGCTCTTCAGCTCAGTTGGACAATCCCAGTCAATAAATGTAAAATAAATAAATAAAATAAATATCATGAAACAAGACCTAACAGGCCCACTGGAATTGCTATTTAACTGTAGCATCCAAACAGGTTTTTTGCCTCATGAATGGAGAACAGGAACAGTCATTCCTCTGCACAAAGGTGGGCCATCTATAGACCCTGGTAACTACAGATCCATAAGTCTCACTAGTCTCATATGCAAAGCCATGGAAAGAATTATCATGGGAATGATTACTAATGACATAGGAAACCTCCAAACACTGAATCCAACCCAGTTTGGTTTTGTCAAGGGCAGGTCATGCCTACTTAACCTGGTGGACTTCTTTGAGACAGTCAGTAAAGGAATGGATGATGGCAAAATGGTTCACAATGCCTACCTTGACCTGGCCAAGGCATTTGACACAATACCCCACTTGGGCATTGTTGACAAACTCAAGAGGTTAGGTACAAACTCTTATGTCACCCGATGGATAGTCAGCTGGCTCACAGACAGGACCCAGGAAGTTAGAATTCAGGAGTCTACCTCTACAGAGAGGACGTTCACAAGTGCAGTCCATCAGGGATTGGTCCTGGAACCGTTCCTTTTTGATATTTCATTTTCTGAAGTTAAGGCCAATGTCAGTGGCCTCTGTCTATCTAAATTTACAGATGATTGCAAATTAAGAGCTGTCATTAAATCCCCCACCTACAGACAAGTATCTGGTGTCAGAGCCATGGACTAAAATTAATGCCAAGAAATGCATAATAGTTACCAGGGTGGACAACTTCCTGAAGGATACTATCATATTAACACACCCCTAAGAGTCGACCTAGTAGTCAGGGACTTGGGGGCACACATAGACAGTAATATAGCCATTGACTATCATGTGTCTACAGTACTGTTGAAATCATTCTATGTTATGCAACTTATAAGCAAAGGTATGGTAGATAATTCCAGGGAAGTCATTGTTTCACTGTATTTGGCATTCATCAGACTTATCATTGAGTACAATGCCTGCTTTGGTATGTACTTAATCAGGCATATCCAACAACTGGAATATCCCCAGACCTTCTTCACTAAAAGAATACAGGGTGTAAGTAACATGCCCAGGGCAGACCACCTCAAGGCCCTATCCCTGTATTCTGTATCCTATAGGCTGTTGAGGGAAGATCTATGCCTAGCATACAAGGCATTGTCAGACCCCACTTTGATGGACCTCCTGCATATCCACAAAACAAACACCAAAATTACATATACTAAAGACGTATACCTTGCCAGTGATATAAATAGAGCCTTCTGGAGAGACAGGTATGTATCCCAGAGACTACCGCTTCTCTGGAACAGGCTCCCCATCCATGTCAGAGCTCCTCCCTAAACCAATTCCAAGTGTTACTTAGACAATTGGATGGAGAACAGGAAATTCATCCCTGGTTTGTCACCTCTATCTCTAATGGACACAGGCAGCCTGTAAATAGTTCATGTCCCAGGCCTCTGCTTGTAAATGTTTCATCTCCTAAGCCCCTGCTTACATTTATCACAGGTACAAGAATTTATCATAGACTTGGGATGCATGGCTAGGCTTAAAAAGGCCCTTCTGGTCATTAGCCTAGTAAACATCTATGAAACTATGAACAACCAGAGTTAATTTAAAGTAAAATGTAGTATGGTAGAGAAAAATAACTTGAAAATTAAAGGCAAGCAGAAAGGTGGTTCATAGAGGGGGAGGTGGGAAAATATAGCAGGAAGAGTGAGAGGTGATAGACAATAATACATGAGTCTGGTGGGTAAAATGAGTCACTCCATGCAGTACTGGCATTAATAAGCAATGAATAATAAAGTAGAAAGATTATGGGAAATGTTGATGTTACGATATTTGTTATGGAAATAAATTGCAAGTAAGAGGACTATATGTTTGTGTGTATGTGTGTCTACACTACAAACAGAAACATGTACTGTCTCAGAAGAAGGGGATATTGAAGGGTCTGCCAAAGTCAATGCTGAGTGGCTCAGGTAGATAGTAAGAGAATGGGTGAGAACGAAATGGATGGTGAAGATACTAGTGGGAAGTCTTGGCTTCATAATATACTGGAGGCTTCAGACTTTTGGGTCAAAAAATGGAGTGAGGCTGAAAAAAATCATTTCCTTAGTTACACTAATGTTTGCAACTAAAATTATGTCACTATGGTTTGTTTGTATTTATATAAATGTATGATTGCCTATGAGATATGTGATTATTTAATAAAAATATATTTCTTGCTTAAAAAAAGGAAAATAAAAACTAATAAGACTGAAAGAATGAAGTGAGGCATGTCTCAGAGGGATGGTGGATATTTCAAAAAGGGTGGTGGTGTTCTTGCAGTAGTTCTCCAGGAGACATCTAAAACAGGTACGGTGACAGTCAGGGATCTACCTGGGGACACTTCTTGTTCTACATGGTGATTCATGGTTGTAAACAAGAGCATAATTAGAATTCTGTCTTTACAAGGGAAAAATAATAAACAGGCATATAGAGAGGTGAGATGATACAGGTGACAGATGTCATGTGAGTGAATATGATTAGTGTAAAGTGGGATATGCACTCGTGTATAAGGAGATGAGAGAAGAATTAAACAGCCATCAGCCTGGGTTCATGAAGGAGGTCAGGAATGCAGGATGAGAAGAAAAGATGACCTAAATCAATGTGAAAATACAAGCAGAGGAACAGAATAAAGACTACGTATTGGTTAGAAAAGAAAACAGCAACAGTGATAATAAAGGCTAAAACAGTAAAGGAAAGAAACTGGAGATAAGGATTAGCATCAGTCACTTGGGTGTAAACATGTCAATTTTACCAGTAGAAATACCTACAAAAACTGCAGGAGCTTAATGTGTCCATTCATGAAGAAAGGAATCTAAGGAGTATATGACAAACTTTTAAGGATTTCAAAACAAATCAGACAGCTCAAGCAAGTGTCATTTTCAGAATAAAACTGATGTAATGAGAATAAGAGGGCACTGCCTGAGACTCGAAGGGGAAGACTCTTTAGAGGAGCTGTGAGGAAGCATTATTTCACAAAAAGATTATGGATAATTTGAACAATGAAGGAATCTAGGAATAAATGCACCATGTTTGTGTTTGTATGTCTGTGTGTGTGTGTGTGTGTGTGTGTGTGTGTGTGTGTGTGTGTGTGTGTGTGTGTGTGTGTGTGTGCGCGTGTGCGCTCGCACGCACGTGTGGGGTGGGGTGTGTCTATGTGTTTGTGTGTCTGTGTGTTGTCTTGTTAATTAAATCAACCTGTAGCTAGTAAATAATACACACACAAGACAGATCAGAAACTACCTATATCCTATTAAGTTTTAAATCTCTATGAAAATGTAGAGTAGAAGGGGTCATGCTTTACTTGGTGGGGTTCAGGACTGATATCAGGAAAAGGATATCAAGGAAATGGAATTCCTTGCCAACGTTTGACATAACTATGTGGAATTAAAGACAATGTCAAAAGAACACTAGCCAAGTACAAGGGGAGGTGAGCTACATAGGGAGGGCCACTGGTAGGCCAGTGTTACTGCAATAAGGCCACCTGCATCATGAAGAGCAACTTGATGAAGCACAAGTCTCCTACCTTCAGTGTCTGTATATTCACAAGTGTGACTTTTTTGCCATTGTGATAGCAAATCCATAAGGGTTGTCCTTGAAATACTGTGCTTTATTCATACAAGCACTATAGTGTCACCATAGCTAAATGCACCTGGCTACCAGTGAAAGCAAGAGGTTTATTTTCCACTAAAGATAATCACCTGTAAACTACTCTAAAAACATTATTGACAACTATTTAAACAATTCTTAAACCATAGAAGCTCAAGCTATTAACCTAGGACTACAGAGGGCTACCAACTAATAAGACCCCTATACAAAACTAAAACAGAAGGAGCATTTTCTATAGCAGCAATAAACTATAACAAAAACTACATGACATCTAGACATATGTTGCACTCGGAAGGATTAGAAAGGCACTTAAAGGGCATACCAAGAAGATAACCAGTGCCATTGTTATCATAATTATAAACCCCACAACAACTAAAAACATTTTCCTTTGCATACCTTATCTTTAACCTTTCTCTACTCACCACGCCATACTTTCCTGGCGCACTTCTCATTTTACATTTTTATCTTGCCTGTCTTACTCCTCACTTTGCATTATTCTTTATTCTTTCTCCTCCTCACAAGCTGCTTTACTTTAACTCCACCCTTCTACGGACTACTGCTAGCCTTGCTTTCTTGTGGCTTCATCTTTACCACATTGCTTCTTAAGAAAATGTGTTAGCTGTACCATCAAAATTTCTCGGTTGAAGTGCGCGACAATGAATATCTGAAAGTAAGGTTGCACATTTTTGTACGTGCGAAAAAAAACATGTTTAATGCACAACAGCGAATGGTATCGTGCATTCGCTGTTGTGAATTCAACATATTGAGTGGAGATCGGGAAATGTACCTTTTCCCCTAACTGTAGTGCGATCTCAGAGTTTGTATATATATATTAGCAGGGGGTGTGCGGGGTGCACCCCCCCACATGGGGGTGCAGGGGGACTTGCCCCCCTGCAAATGAGTGTTTCAGTCACTCTCATAAGTTTTGATAATGTTTTTCAAGTACGTAAGTACTCGTAACAAATATGTTCAAAATTATGATAGTAAACCAATGTGTTGCATTTATCTGTCTATCTAGCTATCTGTCTGTCTGTCTGTCTGTCTAAATGTCTTTCTATCTACTTACTGCACTGTGCACACCAGTCTTATCTACTACATGCTTTTGCATATCTAGCTTTTACATTTTCAGTTTGGTATAAGAACTTCTCTACTGGTAATGGTCCAGGTCATGCCTGAAAAGGGTCCTTTGATCAATGTGCTTACCTAGTCAACAAATGTATAAAACAAGCAAACAAACAAACATAAATAAAATGACCACATGTCATAGTTAAAGTGCCATATTAAATGAGAACTAAAAGTGAGTTTAATGAAATCAAAAACATTTCTACCCCCATTCTAGGGTTCGAGAACTAAAAGCGAGTTTAACGAAAACAAAAACATGTCTACTCCCCCCTTCCAAGGTTCATTGATTTATATGTGATTACTAGGCTAATGACCCCAGGGGGCCTTTTTAAGCCTAGCTATGCTTCCCCAAAGTGAGAAACAAACCCTGAACCTTGTATCTGTAAGGTAAACACCTTAATGCTATGCTAACCCCCAACCCTATGCAAACTCCCAACTCAAAATTCACACAGTGTCCCCCTAAAAGGGACTAGATCCCATGATCCTGAGATTGAGTCCCATGATGTACGGACTGAGCTAACTGGGTTACTAATGCAACTATATACAGATAGCATGGGAAAAACAAGAGAAAATTACACTAACCAACTGAAAAGACAACAGACCCTCTTGGACAGCAACAGACTATTGCCAATGCCTCTGTTCAGTTAAGGCAAATCAATGTGGCTTCCCACAGAACCCAGACAAGGGCAGAGGATAAGAGATTAAGACTTTCAGATGAGATATTATACTGGGGCCTTATCTACCTGAGATGGTAGTAGCTCAGAAGAATATAAAAGATCACATGTCATATATCAAAAAGTGTAGGTGGGACCTTGGAGCACCACTGAAAAGAGGTCATAGGCCTGGTAGGACTTGCCCAGTCAGCAAAGTATAAATAAATAAAATTGTAGTAGAATGAGTCAAATTACTTACTAAGAACAAGTACAAGAAGTGTCAGACTCCTTAAAAACCAAAGACAGGATCAGTCAGTGATATTTATTTATTTGATATTTGTTAAACGGGTTAGTCCAAATGAGGCAAAGGCCCATTTTCAGTGGAGACCTGAGGAGAAAAAATCCAATTAGCTCACAATGCTATAAAAATTAGAAGCATAACAAAAATGAACAGTTGTACATAACACATAACATAATAAAATAATAAAAGTAAAAATCCGATTATAGAATTTTTACAAGCTATGAGATACACTTAAAGTATCTGATAGAAAGCGACATGGTGCAGATACAATTATTATGTTTTAAATCCAGAAATATATATTGAATTTAAAATCCAGAAAAAAATTATATAGAATTACAAGACAGAGAAGAGGAGAAAGAAACAGGGTGATATAGATTAGATGTGTACAAGATGAGTAAAATGATAGAGTTGTCATGTGGGGTTAGACATGGACAGGACCAAGTTTTTTGTACAGAGTGTTTAAGTTGACTTTTAAACAGGTATTTTTGGGAGATCTGTCTTATATTAAGGGGAAGTGTATTCCAGGCATGGGCTACAGAGTACTTTTACAGGGGTTTTCCAATATTCTTCTTAGGTTTGTAGATATCAAGGAGGAGTTTGTCGGATGTGTGAAGGTGACAAAGGGGCTTGTAATAAGATCCATGGTTAGAGATGGAGGGGCAAGAAGAGGGGTCATTCAGAATGGAGTGGGTAATGTATAGCTGCTGATGTAATTAGTTGGTTGGAGAATTTGGGCCATTGGAGTGCTTTAAGAGTGAGAAGAGAGACTAGTGACAAATCTGGCAATTTTATTGTACGTTTGTTTAAGTTTGGAGAGTAGAGTAGTTTGAGTATTTGTAAGACTAGGGACTGCATACAAAAGACAAGGTAATGGAAGAGACTAGGCTAGGGATGTTTTGGAGGAAGGTGTAAGTAATTTCTGATTACGACAGAGTAGACAACATTTCTGGTGTGTTTTCTTTATACACTATTGGATGTGCATGTTATATTTTAATTCATCGTTAATAACACCTAGTAGTTTGGTATGGGGGTTGGGTTTAATGATTGTATTGTTGTGGGAGATGATGGAAAAAGAGGATTTGTGATATGCCAGTGTTTTAGGAAGGAAGATAATTAGTTTAGTTTTTTTTTTAGGATTAAGTATGAGTTGGTTGTCAGAGAGCTATGTTTCAACTGAAGAAAAGGAGTTCTGAGTTAGAGATAAGAGATCAGGTATGCTATGTGCAGTGGTAATAAGAGTAGAATTATCAGCATATTGAAGGAGTGTTGAGAACATACAGATAGAATGTAGATTGTTAGTGAAAATATTGAAGAAGAGGGGACCTAAGATAGATCCTTGTGGAACACCAGTGTTAACAGGTTGGAAGGGAAAGAAGACAGTTTGCCAGCGAATGGATTGTTGCGTATTGGTGAGGTAACTCAAGAACCAGTTTAAAGAGGAAGTGGAGAGCTGGAGGTTGGAAAGTTTAATTAGAAGTTTAGAGTAAGAGACAGTGTTGAAAGCTTTAGAGAGATCAAGAAATAAACAGGAGACTAACATGTTGTTGTCCTGAGCCTCAGCTACTGTATGGGTGGCGGAAAGTAGTGCAGTGGAAGTGCTGTGGTGGGATCTAAACCCATGTTGGGTAGATGTAAGCAGGTTATTATCAAGCAGGTGTTTGGGTAACTGGGTGTGAATACACTTTTCCAGAATTTTGGAAATTGGGGACAGGATGGCAATGGGCCTATAATTAGATGGATCGATAGAGTTTCCGCCCTTATGAATAAGAATAGTGTAGAAGGATTTGCATATATCAGGGACATAGGCTTCAGTAATGGAACAATTTATGAGTATGGAGATGGGGTAGGCAATACATTCTGCAGCAGTTTTAAGAAAGAAGGCAGGCTGTTTATCATCAGAGAGGGAGCAAGGTTTGAGTTTTGAAAGGAGGGATTTGGAGGAGGGGACGGGTTTGAAAGACAAGGTATTGAAGGGTGCCATGCTTGGGGATGAAGGGGGCAGTAGAAGCATTACTATTTTGTGTACTGACAGGAGTTAAGTTGGGGGATAAAAGAGGGGAAGAGAAAGTATTACTATTTTGTGTAAGTATTTGGATTGTTTCAATGAAATAGTTGTTAAGGAGTGTGGCAGTTTCAGTAGCAGTATATGTAGGACAAAAGACAAACAATAAAAGCAATAAATAGGATAATCTGACAGGAGCAGTGAAAGGATAGCTGTTGGGATGTTGTACAACAATAAATACTGCAAAGGGATCTACTTAGAGAGAAGAACTTTGGTAATGATTATCAACTGTTGAGGACAACACAGGCAAGGCAAAGGACTAGAAAATGTTAGGTTGAATTACTTGGCACAATGTGAAAAGGCATTAGCCAAGACCAAGAGAATGCTTGGCCACATGGCTAGTGGTGTGGCCAGCACACAGTGTCTCATCCAGAGTACTTTGGTTTAGATTCTGTACCTTAATAGGTAATTTAAAGGGTTTGGAGGAAAGTTACAAAGATCTTTAATGGATGGGGAATTTACATTATCAGGATAGATTAAATGTTGGGGAATGTTCATCTTGGAAACAAGGAAAGGTGACAAGACATCAAATGGCCTTCAGGTTCATTAGATGAACTGTGGTGTGGGCAGTGTAACTATGAAAAGATGGTTGAGGCAGGAAGGTCCTTAGAGAAAGAATGGGGATAGAACTGCGTAGGGAAATTGCAGGAAGATCTTTAGAGGAAAAGTATAGGTGGTCTGTGCAGGAAGGGAGATGAAGGAAGGTCTTAAAAGGGAGGTGGAGAGTGGGATTCTGCAGGAAGGTGAAGGAGAAAGGGCAAAGGGCTGTGACTGGCAAACAGGAAGCAGGTGTTTCAAAAAAGCATTGAAGAAATTTTAGTTTACAGAAAGTATTGTTGATATTGGCAGGGTGGTGGAGAAAAAGGCTTCTGGAAAAATGAAGATAGTAAAAAACAGTGAAAAGTTCAGATGATTTCAAATATTTTATCCTTATTTTAGTAATCATCATATCTCTGCATGAAAAATAATTCCACTACAGTAATAAGTATCTCAAAAAATATTTGGTCAATCCCTAGACCCCATATGCCATAACCTTTGGATAGTCATCTTAAGATGTAGTCTGTTGAGACTGCCCAGTTGTTTTGAGTCTGATTGTGTTTGTACTGTCAATCTCCTTCAAAATTGGAAATTAGTTGGGCACCTTCTTTGAACTGTCACATTAAAGCATGTTCATTTATATCTCTAAGTCATGTAATCAGCAGATGTTACAACACCTCAGCCTTACAAAACATGCTAGTCAGCCATGATGTGGCAACAAAAAATACCACTTCAGTCCATCAGCAGCCACAACAAGAAACTGATATAGTTTTAAAAAATTATCAAGTAAAAGCAGAACAAATACTTGAGTTGAACAATGCCCACGTGTTTAAATTCTTTTGAACAGGAAGCACTATCTCTGGATGAGACAAAAATAATATAAAATGTGCATTCACCTTGAAATAACATGATGGAAAATATTTGACAATGGCATTTTAGGCTGTAACTAAGAACACCAATAAAACTTGATCTAAGCCATGATAAAATATTTGTTCATTTTACCAATTAATTTAAACTATTAAACAGTGATAATGTAAACCAAACATGAAAACAAAAATAGATTGTATAAAAATAAAATGTGAATGGTCTACTATAATGATATTTTAAGTTGCATGTGATATAGTACAGAAAGTTGTGGTGATATTGTATGACTGAACACATCTAATTAAAAAAAAAAGAAAGTAACAAGGGTAAAACAAACACTAGCTCAGCGTGCCCACTACCCTCAAAATGGTCCCGCAGTTGGGCTGCTCGTCTCGTGTCCCGCTTCTACCTCGGGTACTCCCTCCCAGATTCTCAGTCCCAAAAAGAAACTGAAAAGCAGGGAAGATGTCCCTTATCTAAACTAAGAAGATGCCCTGAAACTGCCTGGACTCCAGGCAAACACTCAACGCTCCCTACGGACATCTACTAAAGAGGGAAACCTCAGACTTCTACCTTGGGTACTCCTTCCCAGATTCTCAGCCCCAAAAGGAAACTGAAAAGCAGGGAAGATGTCCCTTATCTAAACTAAGAAGATGCTCTGAAACTGCCTGGACTCCAGGAAAACACTCAACGCTCCTTACAGGCATCTACTAAAGAGGGAAACCTCAGTGTAGGTAGCCTTAATGACACAATTGGTACTACTAACTTTGGGAACTGTAAATTGTACCTCCCGCGTGCGTGATAGCAGCCTACCGCAGCCCGCATTGCCTCTCCTGCCCCTCCAGCTCGCATATTTCTCCCCTAAGCTTACATTAAGTTGCACTTCAGAATATTCTCAATTGTAAAGTACAAAAGCAGAATATTTTTTTATTTTATTTTCTGCCTCCATTTCTCCTTTCGCCACTAGGTTGCAGCAATTACATCCAACATACACTTGCTCTGAAACTTTTCCCTATTCTTTCACTGGCATAGTCTCTGTAAATATAGCATCTCCTCCCTCATTGATGTAAACTCAACATTTCCACACTTGCTTTAACTGTGTATCTAAACTTAAACAAACTACAGAATATCCACTTACTCAATGACTGTTGCCCCTCATTTTTAGCTCTGAATCTTAGTTTACTGATTGTTTTTCTCTGCAGTCTCTCACTTCTCTGGCTCTGCCCGCTCCATTCGCCCTGCGGGCTCACTCCACTCCTCTACCCTCCCCCAAATTCCACCCACCCCCAGTGCACATACACTTATACTTACTCACACCACACTCCTTCAATACCTACACCAATTATATACACCATATACCAAACCCCTCCCACTTCCATACACACATCAATTCACACACAACCCACCCTCTCCCATACACACATCACTCCTCACACACCCATACAACAATGCCTACCTTCCCCCCCACAAACTCTACTACTAGGTACCCTTCTATTATCCCTAACTTACATTACCCAACTTAACCTCCCCACCAACACACACCCACCTCTAACCATACATACCACCACCTCAGGCCTCCAAAATACATCCCACCCATATTCACAGATCTCCCCAAAACTCTACTCCTCCAACCCATCCCATCTTTTCAGACTCACCATACTGCCCACCCCACCATCACCTCACCCTATTCTAACTGCTTTCTCAAAGAAAACTCTCCCCCCAGCAAAATTATATTTCTCTATCCTCTCTACTCCTCTTCAGGCAGCTCCTCCCCCATATCTCACTCTCAGGTGACATCCACCCTAACCCAGGTCCAAGCCCCAGCATTACCCACCCTAACTCAAATTCCAATCCACACAAACTCAAGGCTATCTGCCTCATGACCCTAAATGCGCAAAGCCTCCATAATAAAATCCCCAACTTACATGCCTGGCTCTCTCATAACCAGCCAGACATAACCGCTGTCTCTAAAACCTTCCATCAGAGATGACGAAATCCTCCCCCCAGGCTACCATATCATATGCAATGATAGGCCTCATAGAAAAGGAGGTGGTGTAGCTATTATCTACCCCTCCATTCACACTTTTACTCCACTGACCAACCTCATCCCAACCTTTGCCAATGCAGAAATGACTGTAGGCTTTTTAAAACTTAACAACTACAAATCCATCTACATCTGTTCCATCTACATCCCACCTAGAAACAATAACAAAACTCTAGAAGACATCCTCTCCTGGTTTAGCTCAAACATCAAAAATGAAATCTACATTCTAGGTGACATAAATATTAACTGGGCCTCCTTCCTCTTAGATACCCCAATTCACTCAATCAACCTCTACAATTTCACCAACTAATAAACCTCTCACCCAGACCACATAAAGATGGTACCTCTGGTACCATCATAGACTGGATATTAATAACCCACCCCAACCATATCTTCAATGCCGGTATAATACCAGACACCCTAAGCGACCACTTACTAGCTTTCATAGACCGCCTACCCTCTCACATAGAAAAACAACACCTATTCAAGCAATCCCATAACCTAGCTTCCTTTAGCCCCGAAATCTTCTCTGAATGCCTTAAGATTACTGACTGGTCTCCACTAAAAATCCTTCCATTAGATAATGCTGTCTCATATTTTAACCATGCCCTCCTTACCTTACTTGATAAACTAGCGCCTTTTCAAACCAAATGCATCAAAACTAACCCCTGCCCCTGGCTATCCCAAGAAACTAAACTGATCAACAAAACAAAAAGTGGAAACAGTACCAAAAACAAAAAAAAAACCCTGCACCCACCAAGAATATAAACATCTACGTAACCTAGCCAAAAAATCAATAATGAAAGATCGCAACAACTACTACTGTGATCTGCAATCCAAGCACTCAAACAACCCAAAGAAATTCTGGACCTCCATCTCCTCAATACTCAACCCCAGTAATAATACCAACCCCTGCCCCAATCCTAACTTCTCAAGCCTTGAAACAGCCACTAAATTCAACACATTTTTCATTGATTGCATAGATAAATTATCCTCCACCTTCCCCAACCCGCCCACCAATGCAACCCCCTCACCCTGCCCCCCAAATTTCCCCTCTCACCCTCCTCCTCCCCCGTTCTCCCTTAAACCAGTCTCCACCAACACTATAAAAAGACTACTCCAAAAGCTAAAACCATGCCGCAATGCCCCTGACAACCTTCCAGCAAATTTCCTTCAACTATCAGCCGAATCAATAGCCTATCCCATATATATTCTCATAAATAGATCCATTCAGGAATGCTATGTACCAACCATCTGGTGACATGCATTCATAATCCCTTTCCACAAAGGCAGTAAGAACACTGACACTACCAACTTCAGACCCATAGCTTTACTCTCACCTTTCTCTAAAATTCTAGAAAAAAAAAACATCCACTCCCAGCTCATGCCCTACCTAACCCAGCACAAACTCCCACCCAGCATGGCTTCCACTCTGGCCACAGCACCATGCCAGCCCTCCTTTCCTTCCTTGAAACAGTCAACCTAGCATGTGATAGCGGCATATATGTATCTTCCCTATTTCTGGACCTCTCAAAGGCATTCGACACAATTTCCCATTCCCCCCTCCTGTCCCAGCTCTCTCACTTGCACCTATCTCCCTCAACCTTAGCCTGGTTCTCCAGCTACTCTTCCATGTGCCAACAGACTGTGCAATGGAAAGAATCAACCTCCCCTTTCTTACCTACACCCACAGGAGTTCCTCAAGGATCGGTACTAGGCCCACTCCTCTTTAACATATTCATCAACAACTTCCACCACTCCATCCCTGACGCCTCAGTCATCCAATACGCTGATGACTCCACCATCATCTGCTCAGCCTCCTGCCCCTCCAAACTTCTACTCAATACCCAAATAGCCTTCTCCAAAACAGAATCATGGATGCAATCCCATCACCTAGCCCTAAATGCTAACAAAACAAAACTAATGATTTTCACTCCCACCAAAACCTCCTAGTTCAACAGAGACAAATTTTCCATCAAAAGCCACAATAACACTCCTCTAGAAATCATTCCCAGTACCAAGCTACTTGGCATTACCATCGATGAAAACCTAAAATTTAAGTCCCACATCCACTCTGCAGTCAAAAAAATCCCACCAGAAAATCGGTCTCCTCTACAGACATAACTGTTACCTTACTCCCTCCTCCCGTCAAACCCTCACATCTACCTTCCATCTCCCCTCTCTCTTGTATGGTGCTACCCTATTCTCCAACCTACAACTTGGCCTCTGTTCCAAACTCAAAGCTTGTTACAACAAAATCTGCAAATTTGCAACCAATTCTAAGAACTCTTCCAATCACTACCACTACCTACATACCCTAAACTGGCTATAACTTCACAACCACCTAAAATACCTACAACTTACAACAGCCCACAAACTCATCTTCAAACCAACAGAATGCCCCTCTCTTGCCAAATCTCTAACACCCGACACACCTAGCCACACCCTTAGGTCCAAATGCCAAAACCTCTTACATGTACACAAACCCCTGCACCCACCTGGCCAACTATTACTATCCCACACCATAGCCAAACTGTGGAACGCTCTCCCCCCACCACTACGTAACATACCAAACCACAACAACTTCAAATTCATGCTTCTCTCCCATCTGCCCTCCAACCGGGAATGTCCTTCACATGCTCCCACCTAAAACACACCCACACCACTAAGTCCACACCTAAATCATCTTTTCTTTGCCGAATTTAACAAAATGTCATAGGTCTTTCTCTGTACATCTTTCCAAAATTTTTGCATGCCAGCCTCTGGCCTATCTTACTCATATTCCCACACTGTCATCCTCTTAATTGCAAAGCAGTGTATATACTATTGTAAAACTGTTATTCCTGTACAGACTAATAATGACATATATAACTCACATTATCTATTAGTAATGTGGCAACCTTATGTGTCTTTTGTATGTTTGTAAGTTTGCAAATTTCTGTATTTTATACTTTGTAATGTTGCAAATTTCTGCATTTTATACTATGTACTGGAGCTTTTCTCCTCGGGTCTCCACTGAAAATGGGCGACAAGCCCAGCTGGACTGACCCGGTTAACAAACAATAATAAATAAATAATAAATCTAATCCTCTGGAAATTACTGACATGGTCCTTCTTGTAGTTTGTTTTTGAGCAGAAATGTTTTTCACTGTGCTAGTAGAAACATTAAATCTGTCAACAGATAAGCATAGCTCACTTTATGTGTGTGCTATCATGTCAAATCAGTAATCTTTGATGCTTTTTAACTGATACCCTTCCTTTTTCTATCCTCCCTTTGAATTATCTTACATATTTGCGATGCATTGCTAAATGGCATTGATACATTTCACCCTATGTATGCTATCATCCAAAGAGCTCACTTTGTTCCGCTTTGGACAGTATGTATTTCAGTGGGGAAAAGTACTCCATCAATATACTTCTGTAAAATAAATTTCCTTTATTTTGTTACCTCTGAATTGTTTTATGTCTATCTTTAAATAGTGTTGTTTTGCTGTAGAACCTTTTCTTCTGAAATGTATTTCTCCCTTGGATTTTGCTGATTTATTTGAGGTATTTGAAAGATTCTGTCAAACCTAGACCCCAGCCATATGGTAAACTCTTTAATGTCTCATCACACATCTTTTGGAATATAGCTTTCATCTTTTTGTCACGCTTTCCAGGATAGTTTTCATTCTTTTAACAAATGTTGTTTCTTGAAATGCATGGAAATTTTCACATAACTCTTGATAAAATGAACAGATCTATCGAACAATCTAATGTCCTGCAAAATATAATAATAATACCAGATTCCAAATAAATTCATAGATGACCTTGTCCACCCTATCATCCTTTCTAGCCTGACATATGCCATCTAGTCACTTAAAATCGCCCATTGCCAATCATTTTCAGGCTACAAAACCCTTCACCAAAACAGGTGATGGGACAGTGAGAGGCACTTAAGCAACTATCTTCCATATTAACTGAACTGCCTTCTCCCTGTTTGTCATATCAGCAAATATACTGCATTCAACACTGCCCTGAAAAGCACTTCTTATATTATAACTCTTGTACATCTTCTGGTATTACCTGAGCTCAAGAAAAATCCTAGCTCCTAATACATTTATTACTAAGGTCTCTCTTTCTACTAAATATCTGTTCCCCTTTCTTAGATGTATGAAATCCTCCTTCTAAGATATAGTCATCAATCTTTTGTTAAGTAGAATCCACCTTTACCACCAGACATTTTACTCTCAGTGCTTTCTACTTGTGAACAAATAAAAAAGCCGTACGTGTACTCCTCTGAAGACAGTTAAAAATATTTAATAACACAAACCATAAAACAGATGAAGCGCTTTTTGTTTAGCTGCTAGCTAAACTTCCTCAGATACAGTTGCATTGTGCTCCCTCCATTTATATTAGTAAGCAGTCATGTGCACATTCTTAATCAGTCCTTATTATTCAATTTCTTAAAGCATCCATTCCCTTGTGCTATGCTCTGGTGTCCCTTCTATCAAGTAATACAAGAAGTCACAAATTCTTAACATTAACTTCAAATTGATTCTTCGCATAGAAAATACATATAGTCATGTCATCTCAACAAACTTTTCTATTTTAAAATACAAGAGATAGAACATGTTTAATTAAGGCCAGAGTATTGGCAGGCATCTAATCTTAGCTGCCACAATAATTCTGATTTTTCTAATAATAATGAAGTAGGACCCCCCCTCTAAAATCCTCTCACACTTGATCTATAATTTTAAATTTAAATTTATGATTCAACATCTCATGGCAGTGCTTTGCTAATGCATTGTCTAATTTGTTCTTATTTATGTTGTAAATATGTTTGTATATTCTTTCCTTAAATTTACGGTCAGTTTTACCAACATAAAACGCTGGATATTGCTGACACATGTCTATATATACTATTTGGAGTCACAATTAACTTTACATTTTAGCCAATACACTCTGTCCATGATTTTAAACTTAGATCCTGTATCAACATATTTGCATTGGTTACATGCCTCACATTTATACATGCCTGGGTGTCTACTTGGGGATGATTTAACTGATTCCATCCAGTTTTTCAGATTCATTCCTTTTTTGAAAATAACTGCTGAGTATTCACCTAATTTACTGTTAATGTCCCTATCTGCAGTTATTATAGCCCAGTTCTTCATCAAAACTTCTCATGTCTGATGCGTCTAAACTGAATGTTGTTACTAAACTCAACTTATTATTGCTTTAGTAATGCTCTTAGAATGGTTCTCTGTTCCTACATGTGTCTCTATTTGATATTGTTGAGTCATTACTCTCATACAGTCATTATTTAAAATGGGCTGATAGACCCCTTGTTCCCTTTTAGTTTGTATATTTGATTGTTAGTTATTTATTGTCTTTCTACTTGTGAGGCAGGTCTTGCTTTGTGCCACTTATGGGTTTCTTTTCCATATTCTTCTTCAACTACTGATGGACTTATGACTGCTTTCTGCATTGCCGCAATGTTTCTTTATGTGATCTGAAAGCAAAATTCCACAAAGAAACAGAATATATATACTTTTCATTATATATTTATATTCTGTTATAGTTAGTATTTGTTATTATATCTTAATTTGTTTTGTTATACCCCCAAATGGTAAAGATAGAGACTACTGGAGTTACGTGGTATTATTTTTCAGTCTATTCCCATTGTTCCCAGAGTGTATTTTGTTCCTCCGTGACATATCCTAAAATATTAACTATGGTCCCTTATCTGCATTTAGTTAAAAAGGCAAGAGGGACTGCTGTGAGACATTGAGTTCTGAGGCTGTTTATAGAAACAGTTTTTTTTTATTGAATTGCCCTACCTGCAAACTGCTAAAACGACGTAGTATGAAAAACTACCATAAAAGTAATTAAATTATAAGGATTTCCTAAGCATTCAATGTTGTAGCTCCCAACAATTTAAAGAGCTTCCCTCACATTCTTAGGTCATAAAACTACCAGTGCAGGTCTACTAACTTTATATAGGATTGACAGGTTTCACGTGGGAAGGCAGGCAATAATCTGCTTACATCGTGTTATAGTGTCCTTACATTTATGTAGTAGCATAAAGAAAAACAACACTTCCCAGACTAATAGGGCGCTAAGTGCAGAAACACACCAGAAAATCATATGAAAAAAGTAAACAATTTTATTATGTTGAAATAGTTCAATATAAGTGACACTAAGTCAGTCAAGCATTTTCACCCATGTTTAAAAGAAATGCTCAAAATTTTTCATAGGGTCATAGGAGATTACTATACTATCGACCCAGAGGCCATTTTAAGCCTAGCCATTTCAACCCCAATGTAGTACTGTAGAGGTACTAGTCAATACCCAAGACTGCATTTAGTGATGACTGCCCATGTCCAAGAGGGACGTGAGCACTATCCCCAGTAAGAATTTACAGTGCCCTATCCACTCATCCAGGTTCCTCTTGAGCAGTGTCATAGAGGTGTTCTGTTTCACATGAATTGGTAATAAAATTGTTTATTTTTTTCATGTGATTTTCTGGTGGATTTTTTCACACGGGAAGGGCTAAGTGTTTGGTTGTCCCATGTCCTATTTGACTCATTCTATGAGCAGTTGGATTAGTTGCACATAGAAGTGTGTTTTTGCAGTGTTTAAGTAACTCAGAGCTGTTATTCATTTATTTTCCTGCAACTAACTCTTTGGAAAAAAATACTTTTTTTCCTTTCTGTACTTCAAAGCATTTTACTGACTTCAGCAATTTATAGTCTTGGGTTAAAAAACTGTGAGTAGCAGGTAACACAAAACTACAAAATGTGGTATATCAAGCTTATATCATGCAGACTGAAACAAATTCCAAAACTATTTGTGATTTCATTAAAAAGAAACCCCATCAAGATCATTGGCAAAGAAGTAAAAAAAAGAACAAACTGAAAGTTACTGAAGGGTTTGGAAGTACTAAACTACATATTATAGAAGAATAAATAAGCCTTGGATAAAGTTAAACTCATTAATGTGATTTTAATACTCAGTTGTATATTTATACTGTTTTTGTTTATGTATTTTGGTCATAACGTCCACAGAATATTGTGCTGTATGCTTAAGGCATGACCGCATTACTAATGCCACACAAAATAGGAAGAATTTTCTGCATTTGTCCCACTATGCATGTATAATATATTGCTTAGGTCTTACCTTGGAGTTTGATCTCTTTCAAAAACTGTTCAAATCACATTTATTGTTTCTGCTGCTTTTAATGTTGTTATGTTAAGCAGCCCTTACTCTGTCAGTTTTTGTTTCTAAGTTTTTTATGCCAATCCTTATGTAATGCTATTACATCTATTTGTGTTGAGGCTTTTCTCTCAGTAGTGAATAACCCAGAGCAAGAAAAGTGTAATACACCAATAAAATGTTGTTTTTTGACATGCATTTGTTGTGTACCAAAGGTGATTAATGAATGTTAAAGCTAAAAATGTTAGGTGATTAGAACAATATGGGCATTGTCATATATTATTACACCTGAAGGAATACAGTGCCACAAGCTCGACATGGTTCTTTAACTTCAAGACACATTTACGTTCAAAATCTGCTTCCTTTTACCCATAATTTATCCATTACTAAAGCTTGCAAACCCATGCCCTTGAGCTCTGTAAACAAATATTTAGAACTAGTTTCACGGTGAGATATTCTGTAGAAAACACGTCATTTCTGATTTATAATTAGATATTTTATTCTCTAATCAACTGCTTATTGTTGAGCTCAGTGGCCAATATGCAAATTTTATGATTCAGGGACTTTTAGTAGAATAAGACATTAGGTTTGAGAGCTGGATTTAGAAGCTGCATCTTAGCAGGACACAGTTCAAGGATACTAAAATATATCCAGCAACTTAAATGCAGGAAGAAACTACCCATTGAAGAGAAAACTACATACTTTGTAGATCCGAAGTAAAAAAGAATATAGGCAGACTGTCAGGAAATAGGTATCATAAAATTAAGCAATAGCCAAAAATATAAAATGGACTAATACGTAATGTCAGAAAAGCTCTTCACCTAACCTAGTTAAGTCTTTATGTTGCAACTATGATCCATTCTGTGCTGTTAATGCACGAGTAAACTGACACATGCTCCTGTTTTTCTAAGTACTAATCTGTAAACAAAATATCTGTGTAACATAGTGAGCACTTGGAGCATAGTTTTTCAAGTGGGCTTCTATAGTCTTTCAGTGTATTGATGCATTTGTTTCTATAAACTTTTTCAAGATTCTAGATTGGTTGTACCATGTTAACAAAAGGATACTTCCGTAATTGCAAATTACTTATTATGAAATACTAGAGTACTAGTACACATTACTATGAAGGCATTAGAGTAGTAGTACTACTGTGTTAACATTATGTAGTATTGCACCAGCAAAGGGGATACTATAAAGCAAAAGGTTCTGCAAGCCTAAAAAGGATAGTACAGTGCTAACGGTAGGGTGCTACCAGTCTAATAACTGGCTACTTCAAAGATGATAAAGGGATGTTCTATAATATTTATAAAGTGCTAACAGCACATTGATAAACTGTAATAAAATTGTTATTACAAGTCACACAATAAAGTACTACCATGTTAATAAAAGGATGCTATTACAGGCATTATGCCATGCTAACAAAATATTACTAGCATATGAAAGGTATATCACTGAACTAACACTGGAATTCTACCATACTGTTAAAGTGACCTATGGTGAAATGGCAGTCAGAAGTATCTCATTCTGTTACACTAAAAGAAAATCTAAGTATTTATTTATTTGCACTTGGTAACTGAGGTTGAGTGTTGATCCACATGGACCCTCTCCAAACTCATCCTTTCAGCATTGGCTGGATAAGTGACTTGCTCAAAGTCACACAGTTAAAAAAATAAAAGCTAAGGGAATCAAACACTGGACCAAAGGAAGCACCATATTAGCAGATGGTAGCGTTAATCACCTTTCAGAAAAAAATAATAGAGAAAATATGTGTGGGAAACCACTAGTACCCATATTCCTCCATTACTAAACATCTCTCACTTTCTCTCTCTACACACACACACAGACACACACATACATACAAGTGTCTCAAACATCTTATACTCACAACAGCAAACATAGAAAGAGCAATCATTTTAGACTCCATATAAAATGATTGAAAACAACAAAAATCAAAAGTATTTTTTTTTTTCTACAGGGAGGCAAATTGCCTAACACCATGCTAATTATGTAACAAAACTCCATGATCACACAACAGCAGGGAAAAGGAAAATTCCCTTACCTCGCTTACACCACAATCACATACGATAGGCTGCTGGCAAAAACTCCTTTGAAAATAATGTTCACTAATATGATTGTTTGTTGTTCAATGTTTTGACCTTTATATATATGTTTGTGTGTGTGTGTGCGTGTGTGTGTGTGTGTGTGTGTGTGTGTGTGTGTGTGTGTGTGTGTGTGTGTGTGTGTATATATATATATATATATATATATATATATATATATATATATCATTGTAAGATCAAGGGAAAGCATAAAAACACTCAAAGTCAACTGCAAAGACATTGACCGCATATGGTCGAAAATAGAGAAGTCAACATTTCAGTATGCATGTTTGGAGAAACAGCCTCAGCAGATGTAATCTTTTAATGTTTTAAAACAAAATAAATCATTGTTTATTGCTGGAGGGCAAGCCCACCTCGGGGAGAACTGAACCCGCACACCCCCACTATTTATATATGTTAGGTCCAAGATTGTGCAAACGCAGGGTAAGGGCAAATTTTAACCCCTAGATTTGTTGGATTTGTGTGATCTTGTACACCTGTCGATCAGCTGCCTAGTCGACCATATCCAGTTTACTAGGCAGTTGTTGACCTAACACTTATTCACCCGAGTCAATAGCAGATATACATACTGTATATAGTATATACATTATATATATATATATATATATATATATATATATATATATATATATATATATATATATACTTTGCCCATTGTAGCTACTCTACCAGCACAGAAAACTACTCTACTATAAGTAACAGAAAACAAAATTCTTAGGTTCATTCATCTCACCATTCAAAGACATGCATCTGGAGTATTTCTCCCCGGACCTCTGCTGAAAATTGGCTTTGTTCCAAGTTGAACTTTCCCGGTTAACAACTGTTAAATAAAATAAAAAAAATAAAAATCTGGTTAGCAGTTCTACTTTAAATAAAGCTGAAGCCTTGTTTTTACTAAACACTCAAGTTGCTTAATGAAAGTGATTGCCCTCCACTGGCTAATAATGTTATGCTAAGCAATCCTTTATTTTCCCTAAGATGCCATAAGAGTCTGAAACTCAGGAGATGACAATTTTCATAACCAAAAAAGCTTCCTTCAGTACAATACCACCCACATCTTCAAACAGTATACCTAACAATATCACTTTAACTGACTACCACTGTTCAAGAAAAACTGAAACTGCAGCTTAAAAAATAATTTATATATGAGTGATTCAAAGACTCCTTGGACTCAACACTAACATATAGCTTCATAAGAAGTTTGTTCTCTCCTTCAGAAGAAAATTAAAGTTGATTTGCCAGAAATGTAAGATGCACCAATTGTATTGTTACAGTTGCAACCTATTAGCAACTAACACTGTTATTTCTTTGAATATTTTCACTATTTTTCTAAGTATCTATACATATGTTCAGTTATACAGCATATTTAAACATTTCTAGTTATATGCCCATTATAATCCACCTACCCAGTTAAAAATTTGGTAGATAGATCAATAGCCTGACTGACAGATAGACCATTTCTGGCACTTGTTTCTGTGTTATCCTTTGGTCAGTACTCAAACCTAATAACCATAGGTGAGTACAGGGCTGAAGACTGCCGAGTAAACTGACAGATTTATCCTTTGATTCAGCTCTCACTTTACCACAATACTACCACCGCTGTGGTCAGCTATTTATCATCTTTCCAGTCCTCTCTGCATTCACCTGTGAACAAGACTGTAAGACATTTAAAGTTCCGCAACTGGTGGTAGCTGCTCCCACCTCTACTGCAGACAGCAGTTTATTTGCTTTAAGGAGAAAACCATAACCCCTATTTGGGAGATGCTGAGTTTCATCCCATCCACCTCACATTCAGCAGCAAACTACTTCAATGCATGCTGGGAATCTAAGAGTGCAGAATCATCTGGCATCATCTGTGTACAACAAGGACACATCTGTAACATCTGTTGATTAGATATTCTCCAGTTCTCTCTTACATCTCGGTATCCTGTACATGAAACTCATGGACAGTTGAAGAGATGAGACACATTTTTGGCAGAGACCTACACCAGCCTTGAACATAGTTAACTAATATTTTGAATGTGAGCACAATTCTCAGTCCTCAAATACAGACACTAAATAAAATGTAGTAGTGACTCAGAGACCCAAGGCTATTGAAGCACTCTCTGTAGTCTAGTCAAATACCTCCTCCGAGTCAACAAACACATCCAGACAGTAATGGCAAGCTGCCATGATGTATGTGTGGAAGGATGGAGGTGAACTACTATTCCATGGATGGAGACAATTTACATTGTTTCTCCTAAATCAGAGTTTGATTAAAAGATGATTGTTTTTTTCCCAGTATCCTCCCATAGACTTTTGTCATTAAAGGGGAAGACTGTGATTCAGTTATATCAGAACACGCCTTTTTGTCCATGCTATTTCTCCTCATTTATCATTCCAGGAATATTTTCTCCACCATCCATGCAGCACTGAAAAATTACAATAAGCATGACATCCCAACAATGTTCAGCACACTTAGCTTTTCCAACCAGATCTCATCCACTCCTATAAGTGGCAAGTTGAATGTATCTTTAGAAAAGGGCTAGATCCCACAAGTTGCTTTTAGTACTGCCTCTCAGATGGCAACATGCCTGGAGGGATTCAAAAGATCATCAGAGTGTTCTTTGTGCCTCCCAACAATGTCATCAGTTCAGTTCACTTTAGCCTTCTGTTGTTTATGTATGTAGGATATTTCAAAGAAGCCTCTGTAGTAAACGTTTGAATGGGGTTAGACTATTCCTGACATATGTACATAATAATGTACATGATTTTTTTTTTCAGGTTGTTTTCTCTATCTTCTTAGAAATGCAAAGACTGGTTGGCTAATGTAAACTGTCCATCTTTGTTGCATTCACCTTTGCACTTTTGGACACATTTGTGAGTAAAAAAGCAATTGCCACTGTTTCTTCAATTTGTCAGACCTGTTCAGTGTAACCCAGACTGATTTCCCTTACTTTAATTATTGTTCAATATTTGACTACTTTTGTCTTTTGTATTAATTATTCTTTAATATATTTGTATTGTTAGAAACTTTGTAACTCTGTAACCCAATTGGTTGTTGTTAACATGAAATGTAGCTTTTAACATGTAATTGGGGCTTTTCTCCCCGGGCCTCTACAGAAAATGGGCTCTCTAGCCCAGTGGACCTTCCCAATAAACAAATGTCAATAAATAAATAAATAAAACTTGTCTGTGAAGGATCAACTCACGTAAGAAGTTAACAGGAAGGTAAAGAAACAAAGAAAAAAATCAAACAAATAAATAAGCCCTGAGTATTTATACATATTAGTCTCATTATCAGGAATGTGTGATAGCTAGTACTAGTCCTGACACTAGAAAAGGTAAATTGTGCTTCAAACAGAGGGTAATAAAAGAACTATGAAATTTCACGTTGCAGCCACCCAGTGTGGGGTGATGCAGCTCCCCAACCTTTGTTAAATATTCATTTGAGCTCTGAGATCACTGTATGTCACAGCAGAGGGAATATTACAGCATACATCAACCATGAACTTGGTCTATATCCCCTTTATTTGCACTCATAGCACCACAGTTCAGTGTTGGAGTTGTAATCCTTACACAGTCAGCAGGCATGCATTCAAGGATTGTGAGAGAGAGCTTTAAAAAAGACTTAACACACCACACTGTACCATGAATATAAATCACAATTTTCCATGAGTCCTACTCACAAATATGTTGGACAGCTGCATAGGACTGGTATGCAGTAAAACCTATATAGAACACAATTCAGAAACTAGCAGTGGACTCTTGGTATACTTGTATACAATTCTACATACCAGGAAGACCCCAGGTATGCAGTAGGTATGCAGATTACTAGCTAGCATGTAAAACTTGATTCACAAATCTGTGAAAGATTATGCAAGACTCACCGCTGTAGTCACAGGCTATATTAGTGTAACTGTGAATACTGTGTATTTCACATGTAAAGGGACAGCCCAAACAATCCCCACAGCCTAATGTGTTGCTCAGCAATCAAAAGGAAAATTTCTATACTATACACTTTTTCTAGTACTGTAGTGCTGTGTATACCACAGTCCCAAAGTAGTGCAGGCAAACGTGCTATCACATATTACTTTGTTCTGCATGCCTCTGATACAACACTGCATCCCTTCATTACCGTAATAAGATAATAACCCCTATGCCTAATGACTGTGATTTGTTCATGAATCCCAGCAATTTGTACTGGTGACATAGGAGCTGTTGCTCAGGCTACTGCAGAGAGATTGACCTACTGCCAGCTGTGATATTGAGAAAAGATAAATGTTTATTCTAATTTTTTGTCTGCATTTTTATTTAATATCTCTGTAATCTGTACAACTGTACTTATTCTTCTTCTTGTGTGTTATAGCTGTATATCTCTTAGTGTTGGTCCTAGGTGTAGTGAAATCCTTTGTCTGGAGGCCTTGTCTGTTTTCTTAGTGGCAGTAAGTTTTCAGAACTAGTTTAATCCGGCCAAAGTATTCCTGCATCTGTATAGTTTGGTTTCTGTCCTGTGTTTTAAATCAGATATACCTGTTGCTCAGGCTGCTGCAGAGAGATTGACCTACTGCCATCTGTGATATTGAGAAAAGGTAAGTGTTTATTCTCATTTTTTGTCTGTATTTTGATTTAATATCCCTATAATCTGTACAACTGTACTTATTCTTCTTCTTGTGTGTTATAGCTTTATATTCTCTTAGTGTTGACCTCAGTTGTAATGAAATCCTTTGTCTGGAGGCCTTGTCTGTTTTCTTAGTGGCAGTAAGGTTTCAGAACTAGTTTCATCCGGCCAAAGTATTCCTGCATCTGTATTGTTTGGTTTCTGTCCTGTGTTTTAAATCAGATATACCTGTTGCTCAGGCTGCTGCAGAGTGATTGACTTACTGCCAGCTGTGATATTGAGAAAAGATAAGTGTTTATTCTCATTTTTGTCTGCATTTTGATTTAATATCTCTGTAATCTGTACAATTGCACTTATTCTTCTTGTTTGTCCCCACCCACCATCCCTGTTCTTGTTTTGGTGTTAGTGTTGGTGGCTCTGGAATTGCCTGCCCCTCCTGTAAGTCTGTATTTGAACACTCCTCCTGAGTCCATCTCATTTGCTCACTTAACCGAATAAAGTGAGATCATATTCAGAGTCTAGTGTTCACTCTACATAATAGAGAGAAGATTTGAGAAGGCCAACCCACTTAGTTCTCTCTTCTTGCACTTTACTAAAAAAAAAAAATTAATTTGCTTTTACTGTATTTGTGTTTCCTCCTCTTTATATTTGCTTTTGCCTCTTCTTAAAAGTATTCAGTTTTATTTATTCTGCTGCACTTATTGCTGCTTGGTAGTAGCCTGATTAAATTGTAACTGTTAGTCTAAGTCTTTTGGTTTAAGCACTTGGGCTTCATACCGGTTGTTTTACATTAAGAAGGTTTGTGGTCTGCACTGTTGTGGCAGGACAGGTAGCTTACATCCTTCTAAGCTGGGAATTCTGATTGAAAGCTCAGTGTCTGCTATTCTAAAAGTGTATTATTTCTGGTTTAAGCACTTGGGATTCAGGCCAGTTATTCTACATTAAGAAGGTTTGTGGTCTGTACTCTTGTGGGAGGAGAGGCTGGATTCTGCCCTTCTGAGCTGGGAATTTCTGGTCACAGGCTTATTGTGCCTGCTTATTCAAACTGTTTCTTTCTGAAATTGCTGCACCTTGTTGCTGTAGCATAGGACCAGATTCAGGCCTGCTGAATCTAGCTTTGTTTGTATAACTTGAGCACTGATCCAGACCATCTGTTTTGGATAAGGTTCCCCTGCACCCTAGTAGCGGGAGTGTGCAATTAGAACTTGTCTGATTGAAGACTGCTGGAACAGGGCTCAGTTTTGAGGTTTTTTTCTGGTTAATTGGGTAACTTGTTTAAATCAGATTGTTTGTTTTCTATTGTTTTATATATATATATATATATATATATATATATATATATATATATATATATATATATATAAAATTGCACTTTAATCATCTGCTTTTACTGTATCTGTGTTTCTTCCTACTTTATTACTAAGGACTACAACTCTGAACTGAGATATATAACAATAAGCATCTTTTTATGTGCATTTAAAGTGTTTTTTGATTGTATCTGCTTTATTTTCTGAAAAATATATATATACTTGTTTCTCACCTTTCTAAGCTAGTGTAGTCCAGTTTTCAGGTTAGTGCTGAATTCAGGGCTGTGTTATAAATCTCTGTGTTTGCCCATACCTTACCTGGATGGAAGGAAGTTTCTCTGTTCACCTGTGAGAGAGGGGAGCTTTGAGAAGCCTATCTGTCCCTGGAGGAGTGGTTTCAGCCCAGAAAGTAGTAGTTTATTGGCCATTTTGGGATAATTTCTCTCTCTCATTTCCCTGCTATAAAAAACGCATTTACCCGGTTTTGCTCGCTGGGCAGCGTCGGTTAGCTAGGGTATAACTATTCCCGGCTCCACAAAGTCTCCTCTTCAATTTTCCCTTGGAACTAGACAAATTTTCAACTTAAGCACTCAAGCCATTCATTTCTCAGCCTGGCACTTGCTCAAAACTCATAGCAAGCACTTATAAACCCTAGCACTACAGAAGGACAAGGCTCTCTATTTGACCTTACCAGCCATTCAGTAAAACAGTTTACTGTACCTATTCAGGCATGTCCAAAGGGCAGTTTCAGGTGTACTCTCCAGTCCAACTGGTGAATCTGGGCATTTTGAGGCAATGTTACAACTGCCTCATGTACACAGACAACCCTCTCCTCCTACCACCAAACACTAATACATGCGAGAGATGCAATTATACAGCCAAACTGGAGGCTGAGCTCTCTCAACCCAAGACTGGATCAGACAGTCAAGATGAGAAGGGAAATACTGGCATCACACCACCAGTCTCACAGACCCATTAAACCAGCACCGGCAAAAAACACACGAAAACATACCCGGAGGCTCTAAATAAAAATCTGCAAAAGCAACAGAGCCCTCCAAAGCAGACATCCAAGTAACCTCCACCCCCCCCAACACAAACCATGAAACACATACTTCACAAAACCAGTGTGCCACGCAATCACAGCCCTCAAGGAAAAATAACATACCCAACATACTAGTAATAGGTGACTCTATAGTCAGGCACACTGGCATCCCACTCACTAGGCTGAATAAGGAAAAGGTTACTGTTAGCTGCCTGTCGGGTGCCAGGATCCGCCACATAACACAAGCACTCAGATCACTCCAGAACAAGTACAAATATGACTCTGTCATTGTCCATGTTGGTGTGAATGACCTGAGCTGTACCTCCCTGGACTACATGAAAAGAGACATGGAAGAGCTCTCTGATCACGTAGCCCAGGCCAGTATGACCCTGACCCTGAGTAGCATCCTGCCCTTACCAAGAATTATACCACAGCATAAAGAAAAAATTATCAATTTCAACATTTGGCTAAGTTTCTGGTGTCATTCAAAGGGGATCCAGTGTCTGTCTGCCTGTGATGACATGCTCGACAAGCCACGCTGCTGCACTAGAGACGGCTTGTACATGTCACCCTTAGGCTTTCAAAGCCAAGACTCTTGCCACCCTCATAGTGCCTTTTGTAGGCAAGGCTCAAAAGACAAACCCACTGCTGTAAATAGCACAAGTAACAAAAATCTGAGGGTAATACTACTCAATGCCAGAAGTCCAAACCTCAAAATGCACGCACTCAAGGCACTCCTCAGTATGGAGAAAATCAATATATGTGCAGTAACAGAAACCTGGTTTAAGACTCCAGAGAGCACCCCAGCACTACCAGGCTACAACCCATACCATACATTTCGGCCACAGAACCCAGACCAAAATACAAAAGGTGGGGGAGTATCCATATTCATCAAGGATACCCACACCTCCAGGTTAGTGGCACAGCACAATGCTTCAGAGATTATTCACGTGCAACTAACAATGGGTAAAACTGCAATTCAAATTGTAGCTTGCTACAGATCACCCACCATGTCCCAGGACCCCCATTCTGCATTTCTGGAAACACTGGGTAACATGAATGTCCTACCAAACACCCTAATATTGGGTGATTTCAACTACCCAAACATTAACTGGGAGAACTACTCAAGTACTAACTCCCTTGCCCAACATTTCCTAGAATTTATAAACTCAAACGCTTTGGGACAACTGGTCAACACTCTCACCAGAGGTGACAACATATTGGACCTGGTCATCACCAACATGGGCGACCGGTGTTCCACACCGGTGGTCAACCCCTCGCTGGTTAGATCTGACCATAAACAAATCACTTTGGATATCCACAAGGAAACCACTGTGAAAAACTTTTCAAAAGCAAATTTCACGTTACTTAAGACGGAGGTGGAAAGTTTCAAAGCCCCCATGCTAAAGGATAATGCTGTCCAAGCTGCAAAGTCCTTTACTAATGCATTCTATGGGCACCTACAAGAATGCATGGATCATGCTATACCAAGCAAAACCAAGACTCACTCCTCAAAGAAAAGGAAACCAGTCTGGTGGACCCCTGTCATAAACAAGCTATAATATAGAAGGAGGAAACTAGTACAGAAAAGAGTAAAATCCCAAGAAGGGAAGACATCCCTGATCAGTATCAGCAAGAAACTACGATCCCTCATAAAATAGTCCAAGGCGAGCTTTGAAAGAAAACTTGCCAAGGACTCCAAAGATAACCACAAGGCATTCTTTAGCTATGTCAAGAATCTAGGTGGCAATGCTTAGATCTGCTCGGAGTTAGTACAGAATGGCACAAAATACACTGAACCAACCGATATTGCCAACATCCTGGCAGACAGGTTCAGTGCAAACTTCATCCCCCTCTCACCCCCAAAAGGGCCCATAACCATACCAGAAGAATGTAGAGCCTCTGAAATCACAGACACTCAGGTTAAAATAGCCCTCTCCAAAGCCAAAAACACAACATCAATGGGACTGGACTTTGTCCCAGGCTGTGTCCTATATGAGCTCAAAGACGAACTAACCCCTCACCAAAACACACAGTTCAAACTCAGCTCTCCACAGGCTACATACCCATAGAGTGGTGAACAGCAATGGTTATTCTGCTCCACAAAGGTTGAGCCACAACAGACCCCAGGAACTATCACCCTATAAGCCTGACTAGCTTGGTCTGCAAGGCTATGGAGCACATCATCATGGAACTCATTAACAGAGACATTGGGAACCTCCAAACACTGGAGCCTACTCAGTTCAGCTTTCCTCCTAAACCTGGTGGACTTCTTTGAGACAGTTACCAAGACTATAGATGAGGGAAAGGTGGTACACACAGCCTACCTAGACCTCGCAAAGGCCTTCAACACCATTCCCCATTCTGGTATTATAGACAAGCTCACCAGTCTGAACATAAACCCCTATGTCACAAAATGGGTTGTCAATTGGCTCACGGACAGAACCCACATGGTGAGAGTTGTGGGAGTTAGGTCTGACTCTAAACCGGTTACAAGTGGCATTCCCCAGGGCTCAGTCCTAGGACCCCTCCTGTTCGGCATATACTTCTCAGAGGTACAGACAAGCACAGGAGGACTATGGCTGACCAAGTTCCCAGATGACTGCAAACTAGGGGCTATAATTGACTCACCGGCTGACACAGACATCCTCCAAAAGGGTCTCACTGAGACGAATACCTGGTGTCAAAATCATGGCCTCAAGCCAAATGCCAAAAAGTGCATAGTTATTCCCTTTGGAAATAACAAAGTACCTACAAACTACCACATAGGTAGTAGTCCCCTAAATACAGAAAACATAATAAGGGATCTGGAGACCCAAGTAGATAGTAATCTCTCCTTTGATAATCACATTGCCAAAGTGGTTAGAAAATCCTTCTATGTGGCCCACCTAATCACAAAAGGGTTTGCATCCAGATCAAAAGAGGTCATTGTGCCCCTCTACTCATCAGACCTATCATAGAGTACAATGCCCCATTTGGGATGTACCTTACAAGACACCTGCAACAGCTGGAAAGACCACAGAAGTACCTCACCAAGAGGATCACTGGCCTCAAACAGATGCCCTATGCAGCTCGACTGAAGAAACTCCAGCTGTACTTGGTTGCATACCGCCTGCTCAGAGGTGATCTCTGCCTGACATACAAGGCCATGTCCAACCCAGAATTGATGGACATGCTCCACCTAAAGAAAACCTTATCCCCTTGAGCCACATGCTCTAGGGATCTAAACCTCACCACAACGATAAATAGGACGTGCTGGAGGGATAGATTCCTGTCCCAGAGACTTCCCATGCTTTGGAACAAGATTCCAATCTACATAAGGCAGAGCTCCTCACTAGCACTCTTCAAGAGAAACCTTGATGAGTGGATGGAAAACGGAAAGTTTACCCCAGGGATCACTTCAGTGGCTCTGCTGGACAGAGGCACAGGGAACTAATCTAAAGGGGTGGCGAAAGCCACACATTCTGGCTAGGCTTATAAATGCCTTCGGCCAGATAGCCTAGAACCTACCTATGAACCTATGAACCTAAGTACTGAGTAAGGCAGTAACTGCTGTACAGAATGCCCTAGCAAGCTGCTACTGTAGCTGCTTGGCTGAGTATGCTGAGAAACATCAGCTGTCTTATACGGCAGGCCTGTGCGGTGCTGTCTTATTAAACTGCACTGCTTGTCATTCCTGCCCACAAAAGCATCTGGTACACAACATACTACGTGTCATGAAATAACTACATAATTGTAGTATTTTGCTTACAAGTGTGTAATAAGGCAGGAGCGAAGGCAAATTAATAAAAGGAAAAAAAAATCAAACAAATAAATAAGCCCTGAGTATTTATAAATATAGAGGCAAACAGGAGGTGCAGAGCTGGAGTGATCAGTTTGAAGACAAGTTTTATGAATGCAGATGAATCTGTTGAATGTATTTACAAAAACAGCCCTTTTATTCTATATTTCATAGTAGATTATATTAGTTACTGGGGTCTGTAGGGTGTAGGGTAATTATCTTGTACAGAAAAATCTGTTTGTGTTTTGAGTTTTTTTTCAGTAAGTCATCACGATCACGTGTAACATTCAGAAACACGCCGAGTGGTTACGGTAAACATTTATATTTTCTTTAATTGCAGTGTAGATTTTGGCTCTAGATGATTAATTGCTATCATTTTTGTTTTTAATTTTAATTAATTTTGCATAACTTCTGGCAACTGAAAAATATAAATTTAAGGTTAAAGCAGTTTTTAAGCATTTTCTTACAATTTGCACACTACAGACCATTTTACCAAAATTATAAACTGTGAGAAAGTATTTTGTATAAGCATATTAGATTCCCACAGCCTCCTTTTTGTTTGTTGCTAAACACACCACTTAACACAGACATATATCAATGGTTACTGTCTCATTTCATTTTAAATGAATTAAGGGTAGTATTCCCAAGACTATGACTTCACCTAAAGAAGTTTCCAGTCCTGTAAATAGTCTAAAATGATATCACTATATAAATGCACTGGGTGTCAAGGCCTAAGGATATATTTTGGGAGGCATCCCATAGCTTTCAGCTATACATGAGTCTGCAGAACTTCCCTAATTTTGCCCCATCCTTCATATATTTTTCTGCTAAATAAGTGAGGATTACATTCAGTCAATAATCCCAAACCATTAGCATTTCATAGTTTCATAGTTTCATAGTTTAGTACTAGGCTATCTGCCCTGGGGCATTTGTAAGCCTAGCCATAGTGATGTGGCTTTTGCCACCCCATGAAATGGTACAAAAATGTACAGAATAAATTTAGAATACTGTGCCTCTGTCTAGTAGTGACACAATGAAGGTCCCCTTATATAATAGAATTAGTTTACTGTGCCCCTGTCTAGCAGTGACACAGATGTGACCCCTGGGGTAACAAAGTTGAAACCTGAAACAACTTTAAGCTTGAAAGAACAAATAAGGTGCTTACTCCAAGGTGTACCCCAGGCAACCACAGTAATCCAATGACTATGGGGGAGGGGGGTCAGCATCCTCTCATAGTTTCTTATTCTTCAGAAAATGCATGCTAAGTGAATCAGAGTAATATTAAAAATTCTTCCTGATTCCAGGCCTTTGCCCCGCATTATTTTTGGCCTTGTTCCTGATTGAATAAGGATGTTAAGAGTTACTATAATCACTGAAAAGATGGAAATGATGAAGTTATTACTTCTTATTCAAAGAAGGACAGGACAACACTAATTCATGCCATACAAAATAAATAAAAACACAAATTATTACAGATCTTTCAGCCATTCTGTTATGAACTATTCACTTTTAAGAAAGCATTAGGTGTTAAATAAATGTGGGGTGCTTTAAAACTATAGAATATTTTATTTTATCATCTTGTTGACCAAGTAAGCCCACTGAACAAATTGTGCCTTCTCAGGGACAACCCAGGAGCGTGTGACTTCCTCAGAATCATACAGCAGGCAAATGATGGTTGAAGGACTCAAACTCTGTTCCATTTAAACTATGTTAAGATTCTACATTTTCTGAGCTGCTACAGTGTCAAGGCCGGTACAAGTTCAAACCACCTCCACATGCAGGTGGTTAAAGGACTCCACTCTTATTCATATGTTGCATATGTGTGTGTATAAAGTGTGCATGTATATATGTATTTGCATAAGTAATTTTACTTGTATATTTTCAGTGGATTGTTTTAATGTTTATTTTAATGTGTCATGGCTTAGAATATCAGGTTTCATGACCTAATAGTTCATCCATAAGATATGTCACTTCCAAGCATTTTGAAATACATTTTTCTAAATAAATGCCTAGAATTATTCAGCAAGTACAGAATATCCATCATGTTACCATTTTCTTTGCACATGGCACCAAAAATATTTTATTCTCCACAATATATTAGTAATGTGGGAATGCAGTGCAATTCCACATCAGAAGTACAGCAGACACTCTTCGGCATTTAAAAATATTTATTCTGAAAATATAGGATCATTATATTTCATTTATGATGAATGTTATCCGGACTTCAAACAAGTTCGGCATAATTTTCTTATGTTTGATGTCACTGGGCTCTATAGCATTACCCATGCCAAAGTCTCCCATTTGCAGCTAGGGAAGGGAGTACACCTCAGTGCTCCCATATGATGCTATGTTAAATGAATTCTATCCACCATTTGCAGCTAGGGAAGGGAGTACACCTCAGTGATCCCATATGATGCCATGTTAAATGAATTCTATCCGCTATTTGCAGCTAGGGAAGTGAGTACAACTCGGTGCTCCTATATGATGCTATGTTAAATTAATTCTATCCGCCATTTGCAGCTAGGGAAGTGAGTACACCTCAGTGCTCCTATATGATGCTATGTTAAATGTATTCTGTTCAATGATTAAGCAGAATTCAAGTGAACTGTTACACCTAAAACACCATGAAGTTAGGGCAAACCAACCCCATGATTTTCTGGCAATAATGGGTCTCTGGCTATTTTCCCAGGCCAGCTGTACACTCCACTGCTTCCTTCTTTTACAACTGTTCTGTGATGCATGTTGTGAAACTATGTCCCGATACATATGTTAACCCCTGGTTGTTTTTCTTATACTTTCTTTTTTCATACCGTATGAGTCTAATATTAGAGCATATGTATGGTCATCTCTGTTCTACAAACCTGCACCTTAATCTAGTCTAGAAGGAGATATCAATGAACAGACAGTCAGCAATCATTGTCAAGTAGAAATTAAATATGACTTCCAATTTCATGGCCACAGAAACATAACTTTGCTAGGGAATCTAGATGTTTTAGTCTGGGTTTGAACCCAGGACATGGCAACAGTTCATGCCATGATATTTCAAAATGTGTAGAGCTACAGCATATGTGTGCTTGATGTGTGCATGTACATATGCATTTACATGTACTGGATAAAACTGCAACTGGTAATCGTATTTTTTCTTTTTCACATGTTAATTTTTTCAACACGTTTTTTAACATATTTTATGAAATTGTACACGTTTTCAAGTGAATACATCAAAGGGGATTTCATTAAGGCAAGAAAGTATCATGCTTCTGGCAGGAGTTGCATAACATCGATCTTTCTGTTCATAAGATATGATCTTCTAAAGACCATGCTGAAAAACATAATCAAAATGCCAGTATCACCTCAGTCATATAATAAAGCTAAAACCCTCCATTAGATCTATTAATTCAGTTACATGTGTTTCTTACATTGTATTCACACTGCGCAGCAGCTTTGGTGGGAGCCAAGACAGGTGTTTGTGAGCAGGACTTTTTTAGTATGGGAGGAACTCAGTATTTTTTCACTGCATCGTGAACAAAGGTGTGACACATGGTGGCAATTTCCTTTATTAAAGAGATTTGTTTAGTCACATAATAGAAGGCGAGTCCAGTGGAAGTAACCAATAAAAAAAAGGAAAATAATGACAGTGATACAAAAGGAGGTGCATGCGTATCACATGACAGACATTTCACCAATCAGTGAAAGTAAGTACGAGTGGCAGGCTTGCCTATAACTGGGGCGTGGCTGTTACATGATAGGGATTTTACCAATCTGTGATAGCCAGTGTGAATGGCAGGCTTCTCTGTAACTGAAGATGTGTAAATCATCACTAATATCAGGGAATCTAAATCCTGAGAAGCAAAATGGTAATCAGTAAACAGAGAAGAGGAGCAATAGATACAACTTGGAGTGGAGATTTACTGGTGGTATGTTCTAATGCCTCTAGAAAGTCATCCACTGGATCTTTAGCCATTTATTATGAATGAAAGTAACTTATTTGGCAGCAGAATCTTTAAAGCCAAGGGAGCTAAGCTTTGAACAAAAATCATGAGAGCAGGACCCAACAATGGAATATTTGTTAAAAAGTGTGGCATGCTGTAACATCAGCATGGAAAACACACACACACAGATATACACACACACACACTATCACATATAATACACTCAAGACACCTGTCAAGCTCTCCTTTTACTAAATTTTGTTGCTTTTGCTAGATCACTGGCCTTCATCAGGATCATGCAAACAGTGAGAGGGCCATTCCAGGATAGGATAGCAGGCTTATGGCTATTCCTATCTCTCCTAGCAAACTCTTGCAATGACTTGGGCTTATTCCTGAAGCTAAGTCACAAGCAGTGTTTCTGCATACTTTACCACTATATTACGTGGTCAAATGGAGCTAAAGTACATTCTTACTGGATAGTTTCACTTATTTCCACTATGCAAAGCAGGACTGCAATTAGCACTACCCCTTGTTTGTGTGGAACGACTGTGAGAGCAAGATTAGGCCAGATATATATTAGCAGGAAAAAGGCAACTGCTGTCACACCATTAAAATGGAATTCCTCTTGCAAAATTATATTATATAGAAAATGCATTCTTTAAAGTTGTTCTATGACCAGTGGGACACACAGCATATTCTTCTCACCTGAACACAGTGTTTTGAAATACATGTTCATGGGTTAAAGATGGAAATAGAAAAAAAGCTGTAACTTGTTGAACTGAGTTTAATTCTCAAAACTTCCACCTACAAATCAAATTTACTGGACTAGCTTTCCTAAGCATATATGCTTCACAAAGTGGTCTTTCCCAGATAACTAAGGTTACAGTCAAAAATATTGTATGACTATTCAAAAATGCTGAAAACTTGAAAATAAGCTAGTTTCTCTAATTTCTTGGGGAAACATTTTTCTCCAGAGTGAATTAAGTTACAAATCACCTTTTTTAACACCAAACATGCTTATGTTTTACTATGCTTGTAACTGTTGGCAGTGTTGTTAATACTAACCCCTCTATACCACAATGGTCTGCATTTGTTGTAGTTGATTATGTTAACTAAATATTTCCCAGCTGTTATGTAATTTAAAATGGTGGTAGAATTTTATGCATACTCTTCAACAATTCACTTATTGTACATGTTTACAATTTCTTTTTTTTACCTAAATGGAAGATTTTGACGTTTGTGATATGCCTCATTTATGCATTCTTCTACTTCTGATAGTTATGTTTTATGCAACTTGTGAATGTATTAATTATAAATTACATGGCAGTAAAAGAAACAAACTTTTTAAATACTTGTACAAGGTGATGAATGCAATTTTAACCACAAGAGTTAAAAGCTACAGTTTGTTTACATTGCTGGAAAAACTGTGTATAACATTTAAAGTATGGAATAGCATTGTTACTAAAATGTTACAGATACCATCCTGACTGCATGCTGTGACACAAGTACAAAGCAGAAATGTCTGTGAAGGCATCAAAAACTAAGGTAAATTTATAACATCCTGTAATGACATACCAGTTTATGTGTATATCATATAATTCCTGGAGAAGCATTTATCCCGTTGTTTGACTTTCTTTGGAAAAGTGATACAAGTGTTTTGCAGTTTCATCTCTGTCATCCCACAGCATTTTTGACTGGCTTAAAGCTTTTAATTGTTCCTAAAAAGGTCAGTAAAGAGTGCATGTAGGGCTAATAATGAGTGCAATTTATACAGAAGAGTTGTTGCTACATGTACAGAGCATGACCAACTATTTACTGCCTTAATCCATAAATTTAAAGGTTGATTATAAGTTGCTGTGTGTAAGGAAAGTAATTTCCATTTAGTAACGATTGAATACACTTTTTGGAGCTACTAAATTCTCAGTTACTGACATGCTTTAAGATGTCCCTGAGATAAGCATTTCTATCATTTATGTCTTGGGTTATGTTTTTATATCTGTACCTTTCTTTTTTCATTTTATGTCAGTGTCTCCCTAGTTATACTTACATCTGTATATGTGTGTGTTTGCATGTGTTTGTGTAAATGTGCAGATCTTAGTGTGCTGTAATAGCTGAGTCACTGTTGTAACCTTAGTCTGCCTGTAAGAATATTCTCAACATAAGTGGGGGTCATGACACATTGGCATTTAATAGGCTCTGACAGCAACTAATGAAGCAAATAAAATTACAACTTATGTTATTAACAAAAGACAAATATTGTATATGTAACTAAAATTAATTTATGGTTAAACCACAGTCAAGCTCCTGAACTTTGTTCGTAGTGATTACATATAAAATTCTTATTAATTGCACCTCCTTGTATTAATCTATATATTATAACAGAGGCACACACACATGTTCCTACTCATTGCTAATAATATAATTCTCTTTTTGTATCTTTTTGTCTTTTACATTACGGTATTACTGCATATAAGTGATGCTAATTTCATAGTGTATTCATTATATACAAGTCTTGTTTATTGTTCTTTTCAGTTGTCATTTACTTTTGCTCTTCTCAGTCATTTACACATAATTTTTGTTTGCCCTGCTGCTTATTACCATCTGCTGATGGTTTGCATAAAGCACTCATTTCCTTATGTACCTAATCATTATTGACATGCTCATGGTACATTTTTATGACTTTATTGGCATGGCCTGCTTCTACATTTCCTTTATGCCCTACTTGTTATTTGAAAATCTGAAAAAAAATCCTCAGGTCACCATAGAAACAAGTCTCAGATGAGCCTGTCTGTCTTGTGCTTAATATGATTCTACACAGACAAACAGATAAGTAGATTGGTCCGACTAGTTAAATACAGACACATGGTCAAACAACAATATAATGAGTTAGATATTAAACAGATGGGCAAACAGTGATGGAGAAACGCATATGGAAACACAAGTAGCTAGAGTGGTGGACATGCAATAACATTTCTGGAGAGAGATAAGATTTGACAAATCACAACTTGTAAGTCATACATCAGAGTGCAGTACACTGATGTGCTGTCTTCCAGTAACACTTAAAACAGCTAAAAGTGTGCAGTTTGTCTTTGTGCCATGATACAGCAGACATAGAACTGTAATATTTAACTGCGGGAAAGGGGGCATGGCTGACCTCTGAGGAGAATGAGAACCACAAAAATAAATAAATAAATAAACATGATAAAATCTACTGTTGTTTCACATCTTTGCTACAGCTATACAACATCATTTTAGTTGTACAACTCAGTTGTCAAATGTTTGTGCAAAAATTGTGTGCTGGACAAATGTTAAGAGAAGGGAAAATGTTCACTGAAAAAAATAGAAAGATGCACCCGTCGTCATACAATAAATGCCAACTTAGAGTATAGAGGAGGAATATCAGACTGTCAAGCATTGTTTCTCAAACTTTTTACCATTAAACATCTACGTATCAAAGCCTTTCTTACCTAAAGTACAGAATTTCTTTTTCTGCCCAAAAAATGTGCAATTTGCAAATAGCGGTGTAGAAATGATAAACCCACTTTCCCAAAATACTTTGCATGATGTTACAACTTTGTGTGTGTGTGTGTGTGTGTGTGTGTGTGTGTGTGTGTGTGTGTGTGTGTGTGTGTGTGTGTGTGTGTGTGTATATATATATATATATATATATATATATATATATGTGTGTGTGTGTGTATGTATGTGTGTGTATATATATATATATATATATATATATATATATATATATATATATATATATGCGTCACCTTCATTTGCCTGACAGTTTATTAGCCCGATAGAAATTTCAGGCAGCCCAATTGCCTGACAGTTCCAGGATCGCCCTACTATGGGGAAAAGGACATATACCTATTATCTGCCTTTTTCTAATTGTCGGGCAAATGAACTGTCAGGCAAATGAACTGTCGGGCAAATGGGCTGCCTGAAATTTGTCGGGCAAATGAAGGTGATCCACACACACACACACACACATATATATATATATATATATATATATATATATATATATATATATATATTCTTAGTTTTATTAGTTTCTGTTATGTTGTGTGTTTGAAGGGCTACACCATCATTAAACAGGAATTTCATTTACTTGGCTTTGTTGGTTTTGTTTGCAGTCTATAGTTATCAATTTTGGAAGAATGGTAGAGTCAGGGACAGAATGCAAGTGAAGGATGTAGGATTTGAACTTGAGTCAAAAGATTTTGTAGCTCAGGTCCTTAAACTACCATGTGAGGCTACCTCCATTATATTTGTATGTTTATATCTTATTTTATGGATTAGCTGTGAAATCTTTAAACTCCAACATATTTATACTCTACTGCGGTGGTGGTGCTGTGGTAGCGTTGTCGCCTCACAGTAAGACGTTGTCCTATTCAATTCTCAGCTAAAGCGTCTTCTGTGTGGAGACATGCGTGAATGGGCATACCTTCGTTGAAGGTAGTGCGTCAGGGCTGGCAACTCAGTACATAAAAGTCTACTGCCAATCATTAGCAGACCAGAGTTCCGCTCTGGCGACCCCTAACTGGGAAAAGCCGAAAGATACAACAACAACTGTTGTAACTCTTTTCTATAGTCCCATATAAAACTAAGATGCTATACCTGAATTTCTGAAGCCTTCTAAATGGACATATCTTGAAAATACTGTCAGTTTAAAGTTTTAAATAAATAAAAATATATTCAAACATTTCTCTCTTGAATCAAAAAGAAGAGAATAAAAACAATCAATCCTGTCCGTTTCACCTAATGCATAAAGTAATAGGTTATAAATGAGTAGGGCGTACAAACGATCTAGTTTGAGGGAGCAGCATAGTTAATTGTGTGTCTTTTCATTGGGGGACATCACAGAGGAAAGAAAGCAAGTTTAAGATATTGACAGTTTTGTATGTGGGAAGATGGTGCGACAGAAGGGCTGTAAGTGTTTTTTGCATTGCAGGAGCCAGAGTTGAAAATATGAGATTTATGCTTGTTTCAAACATTACTTTTCTATAATTCTGTGCAGCTTCATAGTATATATATATATAGAGAGAGATTGGGGGTTTGGGGCAAAAGCTTGCTCCTCTACAAAAACATTTGTTTCATACAATATAGTGATCTTTGTTGTGATAATTTTAGAATACAATCAAAGCCACTGTTCAATATTTTACTTACTCATGTCACAACTGAGAGAGAGGCAATAAATTGTAGCAAATCCTTGGTAAGGATTTGCACAGCCTCCACTTTCATAATGTATATATCTGATTTCAAATTAATATTTTGGTAAATCTTGTACACACACACACATGCACTCACACACACACACACACACACACACACACACACACACACACACACACACACACACACACACACACACAGACACACACACACATGCACATACACACACACTCACACACTGTACATACCTCAACATCTTAGCACAAAAAAATTTGGACAAAACAAAAATAATGGGGGACATAGGCCCAAATACAGGGAGTTATAAACTTAGAAAGTTGCTACAATGGGTTTTGTGTTAGCATGCATTTGTGATGGCTATGAAGTCTGAAACTCAGATGACTGTCATCAGTTTAATAAATTCACTTTTCAATGGTTTACAAGAAAACCACAAATTTTAAGAGGAGCAGGCCAAAAATCTGTACATTCAGTGAAAACCTTGACAATTAAGAGGTTTGTGTGTGTATGTGCGTGATATGTTTATAAAAGAGAACAAGTTGCTTTGAACTGCATTGAAGATTCAGGCATGTTCGGAGCCACCCAGAATGCAGTCTAATTTAAATATGGAAAATGAGTTTTAAAGAGTGATTTGGTGTTCAAAATATGGCTTTGATCTACCTAGGTTACTTACTGGATTGTTTTATACTTTCAAAGCCTGAATATTTATCAGTGACTCTGCATCAGTCATGGAACGCAGCATAGTTAGTACACTATATAATGCCAAGCCACTTAGAAGGGAATAAAAGATTCTGCTTGGTTTAGTAATATAAAGTGAAGGGTATGCTTGTCTGTGAAAAACAGGCAATATAACATTCAAAATGCCTCTGCAGAAAAGATGAGTGTTATTAGCTTACAAAGCACTCAAGGCACTTATTCATTCCATTTCTATTTTTGGCATCAGTTTTTCAACCAATGGGAAAATTCACGTGTAGGTTTATTTGCCCACTGGGTCATGCTTAAGACAGGCTTTTGCATTTGAGTACCTTGTTTTCCCTTTTGAGCTTCATATTTCCTCAAGTTGCAGGATACATCTCTATGAACTGCTTTTAGCAGTCTGAGAACACAGTAGCGACATGTTCTCCTTTCAAAAGCTAAATTCTGCCTAATATGATTGCCAGTCTCTGCCTGTATTAAAAAGCTTTTGTTTTGAGATATGTCTTGTGCTAGCAACAGGATCTCTAGCCTCTGATACTGAGCCTGTATAATCCTCAGTTATAAATGAGCCAAGGTAGAATCTATTTCTTTGTCTTGGTGCAAATTGTGGCAATTTGGTCACAGGCTCAGAAAACAGTGCAAAAAAAATCTGAATCTAAAACGGCAACTGAGACAAGAGTGTCTTTCAATTTTTTCACAACAGAAGCATGCAAATTGCCCATCTGATAAGTATTCTGCCAAATTTATTGATAGACTAAGCAGAATATCCCTGCAGCCAAATGCACACCAAACGAATTGACATGTTCTGTAGTTATGTGAGCCTTGCAACCCGTGTATGTGGAAGTCCGGGTCTGGAGGTTTGATGGTTACATAATGAGATATTATACTCATCATTGTGTCCTATTTCTGTGGAACCCTATTATTCTAGTCTAATTCAGCAAACAAGTTAGAAAGTGTCAAGTTCTTATCAGGGGTCAACTTTTATTTCCACGCAGCTCTTTTTTTTAATATAACTGAGTCTTAGGTCATACAGCATTGGGATAGGTTATATGTTTTGTTTTCATATACTTATGCTTTGCTGAAATAGGATCCAATGAAAGAAGCAAATGCTAAGGAATGTCTAGTCCAAAAAGTGTGACATGATAATCTATCCATTATGTAGGACCACTAATGTTGTTAAGGTAGCAAGGCTTATACCTCTCATTAGCTGCATAGCAACCTTACGCTACTCTGGTCTGCTCTTTAGTGTACCAGGAATATGTGCCAGATAACCCCATTTTGACTAATGGCTTGGCTGCTGTAACAGCTGAGTGAGGGTGGGTGGGGGTGAAACAACGGATGCTATCTCACTCCTGCAGGAAGGGAGCGGTAACTCCTATTGTCTGATGATGTCTGATTACCTTATGAAGGAATGGGCTTGCTTGACACCAGAAAGACCAGGACAGAATGTAAGCTTGGCATTCCTAAGACAGTGATGGTAATACTCGTAAGTGTGAGGATGAAAGCCCACACACAGAAAAAGGCATACGACACCCCACTGTGACATGTTCATATCAGCCAATAGCAATGGGATTAGGGCCTCACTAGAAATTCCCTACTTATTAGAATGCCAGCAAGTGTACAAATCACCTAAATGATTTGTTGGATAATGGCCCCCTCAGATGGCTCTTACATCTATCATGAGGATGCTCAGTTTGGGGGATCTAATGGGTTCACAACTGATAGAGGAGATTTGATTTTCAGCAGTCACAAAAACAACAAGCATGCAGGAAAATATTTAAATCATGTAAACACTAATACAGAGTTAAGAATGATTCAGTCCAATAAGCATGTAAATGAGCAGCTCATCTTATGAAAGTAAACTATATTTCAAAATCGAAGCACATGTTGGAAGGTAGGAGGAAGGGAAGCATTCCTACTTGGAGAAGCAAATAGAAAGGGGTAGATAGGTGTGAGAGGCCATTTTGATTGTAATGACCATGTAGAGAACATTTAAACAGTGGAATGTGTGAGGATGTAAATGCAGGGGAAACAGTACTTCTTTGAAACCCAAGTGTTTGAATCAGAGAAATTTGAGGACTGTATTTTTAAAATACACATTTTTTACTCCTAACTCATAGATAAAAGTAAAAAGATAAATATTTTTTCTTTCTTTCAGTGATGGCAATCTCAGAGGTCATTATAAATATGAATGGGAGTGGGGGACCTTGTACCACCCCACGCCACATGAATCACATCTTTCAGATAAATGTCCCTTTGTGCTTTCCTGATTTCTGCTTTGAACATTCACAGTAAAATGTTTGCAATTTATTTAAAAGTCCCCTAAATGTAGTGTATGGATCATTATGGACTGATATGAAAGTGAAGATAGTAAGTCGATTAAATACAATACATGGAGTATCTGAGACTGACTGCAGTTGAGGGAGGTGGGGGGGCATTAAATGAACTATATTTAACACAAGGGACTTACTACAAGTAGGAAGACTGGTAAATGAAGAACTGCATGGAGTGGGCCAGATCGGTGAAGCAAATGTGTATACACACACACACACACACATATATATATATATATGTGTATATAAATATATATATATATATATATATATATATATATATATATATATATATATATATATATATATTGTGATGATATGAAGTAGTGGCATCTGTGCCAGGTAGAGGAGGGTGTAACATATGCCAGCATAGCTAGCTGGAGTTTTGTAAAGAATTTTATGTCATTTGGCTATCACACTGATTTGTACATATGCTTGTGTTAAAAATGTATTTGTAAAGTTGCTTGTGTTAAAAATGCATCAACAGTGGGTCCTGCTGGACAGAAGAGATATATATGCATGCCAGACAGTATTATTATCACAGATTAAATGTATATGTTTTTGACAGAGAATTCTGGAAAGGAAGAGGTTAATCTCAGTCCATCTAATTTTTGAAGAATAGGTTGAAAATTAAATGGTTTGTCTGGGAAAGCCAGGACTAGGAATCTTACTATATTGTCCTTAGTAGTGAACTAATTGCTACCCTGGAAGGGTGGAAGTTTTTGAAACTGCTGCATAGCTTTCAGATGCTGCAACAGATCTTACCAAAGTTCTGGGTGTGTATTGTACAGGTGACCAGATGTAATGTCATTCTGTAACCAGTACTGAAATGATTCTTTAGATATTAGTGAGAGATATGACATATCTTTCACAGCAGCACTTTGTTTTCCAGAACCTGACAGGAAAGATCTCTCACAGATATCTTACACAATCACACACCTCATCTTGCCTTGCTATAGTAAGTAACTTAACCAGGGAACAGTAATTCTTTAGTCAGTCTGGAAAATATAGTAAAATTAGTTAAGTATTGTTTCCCTGCATCTGTGTGAATCTATCCAACTGTGTTCTTTTTTATATCTCCTGTTATTGAAACTCTGGTGTTTATTGTAACTAGATATTCAGTATTCTAATGTTTTATATTTTATTATTTATTATTAAATATTTCTATACCTTTCATTTTGGCTAATCTTGTAGAGAATACTTTTAACATTTTAAGAGTACCTATGCTTATCCTTGGGTCTAGAATGTACTTCCTATGTGCTCTTAAGGGAAATTGTGCTTGGTGCAGAGAGCTGCATCTGAAAATACTAGGTGTATCCATTTTTGTTCCTAGTGGTCGTCCCTCACTGGGGTCAGTAGTGAGGATTGAGGCTGCTTGATTACTGGCCCAGAGTAGGGACAGATATATACAGAGACAGACCATGGAGGGGAAAGTGCTTTACAATATGAGTGTGTAGGGAACTGAGCAGCAAGTTGGAGGCATTGGAGGTAGGTGGTATTCCCCTTACATAACAAAGCACACACAGGATTCATTAGGCATACCGTTAGAACAAATTCCAAGATTCTTGGTAAAGACCACTGCTATCACACAACTTAGTTGTTGAGACCTTTACATTCTGTTCCTTAAGAGGATCAGAAATGTTACACCTCTATCATGCAGCTTTGCAGAATTATTCACGAATCTCAGCACTAGACTAATTTTTCTTTTCATGGGCCTTGCTGTGTAACCTATAGTACAAAGCATGTTATGTCTATCTATCTATAGCTCTCTCTCTCTCCCTCTATATATATATATATATATATATACACACACACACACACACACACACACACACACACACACACACACAGTCATTCTAAGGTAAACTAAGCCACTGTAGGCACTGTCATAATCAGCTCTAGGTCTGCTGAATATTACTGAATGTAAAGCAAGCTAATAGCACATTTTGTTGCATGCTAGGTTTAGGTTATAATCATTTGTATTTGCTTATTTTACTACAATAAAATGAAAACAGTACAGATATTCAAATCCTGAATTCTAACACTGGATACTCAGATGGTGTTGAAAAAACATTATTTTTTCTATGGGAGCCTTTGGCACCCACCTCTCCATATGGGAGACCAGATGCAAGAGTCAGAGACATAATGCACACTGTATAGAAATAGCGTACAGGTAGGCTGGCTAACACTGAGTACCATGAACAATGTTTGTGTGCAGTACAAATGTAAATGAGCTGCATATCATAAATTAAAGCTTATATCCAGTTCGGGTACAACCACAGTAGAACATATAACTGATACGTGACTCACACAGTACAGTGGCACTTAGCAGATCAGTGCCACTATCAGTTCTGAAGCCCTTGATCTAGGCTGAGACAAGCCACTACATGCACAGCTTACCAGAGAGGTGCTTCAGTGTGTCATTGCATTAGTGAATAAATGTATGTGGTCACCAAAATATGTTTTTGTTTCTACACACAGAAATGTGTTCAATGATGTCAGATGTTACATATGTACAAATGTATGCACATATAGAAACATCACGTTCATGAAATATGAATTTAATTGCAAGCTTTTGCAAGGTCCTGCAGTAGTCACTGATGTCTGAATAACACTGCTGCTGCATCACTGTTCTGTGTCTACCTAAATGTAGACCTGTTACACCTCAAAATGTAATCAAGAGCAAGTGTTATAACTGCAGTAAGAAGAAATAATGCAAAATGTGAATGCTATGCAGGACTGAATGAGGCATGTAAATGAACCTCTGTCTCTAAATTGTATTAATCTAATACTCAGTAAAGACCAAAAGTCAGTGCTTCGTTAAGAACAGAGTGCCATTTTGTGTACTATAGTATTAATGTCCATGTTGTAGAATTATTCATGAACACACACACACACACACACACACACACACACACACACACACACACACACACTAATATGATGACACTACTTGTTCCAGTCTTGAGGCCATAGTCAATTACCAAGTTAATTTCCAGGTTCAACCCTCCCACTCACCCCCTGTTTCCTCTCTTGCTTCATTTATACCCACTTTCTCCCAAAATTGTAGGAGCACTATCCAAAACCAAAAACAGGTCCAAGATTTCAAACAATCTGCTAGTTACAGAGCACAATTTTGCAGAACCTCTCTTAAATCTTTTTAACTTTAATATCTCCGTGGGAAACAAACAAACAAAAAAAAGGATTACATTCCCTTACATCTGGTCCCTGGATAGACTAAAGACCCTCACATTTTTTTTTACCTTACCTTTATCTATGAAAGATCATATCCTAATACAAACCTCCACCCCACCCAACAGAAATATTGGTAGCGCTAAATGCACTTGCTTCAAAGACCTCAACCTTCATTGCTCCATAAACAAGATCTCTTGAAGATATAGGTTCCTCCAGCAAAGAATTCCTTACCTTTGGAACAAGTTTCTTCTGCATGTCAAGCAATATAACAGACTGGCCTCTTTCACATTCTACCCTAAAAATTGGATGTGTGCTCAGCAATTTTCTCCTGGGATATGCAATGTGGCCAAAATCATGCCAGGTAGCAGATCTACCCACAAAAATCTTTGGGTTGCATGGTTAGACTTTATCAGGTCTCTAAACAGCCTACCTAGTAAGAGCCTGTGAATCTATGAACACAGCAGTGAGAAATGCATTTGCAGGCACTTAGGTTAGTAACTCTATATATATTTGTGTTGAAATGCAGCTGTATTGCTAAGAGCATGGGTTATAGAACATGAGCGCTGGCATGCAGTCTATTCAAAAATAAGCAGCAGTAATTTCTTGTGCCATGTGAGTTTATCCAGTGTGCAATAGCAGCATGGTGACTGCCATCTCAAAACACACATTCTTATATATTGTATGTCATTAGTGAACAGTCAGTGAGTTTTGCTGCCACTATTGATGACCAGTGCTATAGTCATGTAAGGCATACTGAGCAGTACAAAATGTTCCTCACCAGTTTAGCACTACTGTTTTATTCAGGTGAACTATGGCACTGCTTACTGTCGTACACTGCACACAGTGGGCGACAACGTGATTTCATCAGTGAAGTGAAACTCAGACATTTTGTAGACCATATGGCCACCACATAGGTGCAGCTTTCCTTAGTTACTATGACTTGGAGTTATGCCCCATCACCAGGCCCTTTCAGATATTCCTCTTGAAATCCCATGTTTTAGAAATTTGATCTTTGAATATCCATATAGAAACATATAAAATATAAAGTTAAACAAGTTTTTAAAGGGTCTGCTGTCATTGTCCTTCTCTTTTCCTTCATTTAATTATAGTTACTCAAGTACAAATATTTATGCCGATAAATATTTAGAAAAAAACAAGTGAATGGAGAAGAACTTTGCCTTTATACATTCCATTACAGTCATTTTGCAATAAAATTCTACATCAGTTAAAACAGCAGGGATGATTCAGTACTATATAAATGTCAGAATCCACAGTGAACCATAAAATCAAGTTAAAGGACCAGGAATAGGCTGTAGGTTCCAGTATAAAGATTATTTATTGTAGAACAAACCACAGAATAAAAAACATAAGCGCTTTCGTATGTGTGTACCCCACTTCATCAGATGTAATTGTGATGTATCCTGACCTTCATTTTATACTCTAAAAGCACTAAGCACATCCTATTAACTAATCACATGACCAAATATTTAAAACCATACACACATATATACCCTGAATACAAATGTGGCTACTCTCTTATAAAAATAGCACCAATAGATTTAAAATAATTTCATATAAAAAAAAAATATATATATATATATATATATATATATATATATATATAGGAAACTTCATATAAACTTCATATAAAAAAATACATGTATATAAAAACTGGCAGTTCCATTAGGAATAAATGCTTGGAATATATACACACATTAAGTTCATCTAAAGACGGGCCTTTTCTTTAATATAGGCTTCAGGGGTACATAATCATTCAGCTCTCCCTTAAAAGAAAGTTATGTTTCCCAAGGAGTAAGGTCAATGCCCCAGAAAATGGAGGTCTGACTATGTGTAGGCATTCTAATTTTTGTAGTGGCTTGGACACTAGTACCAAGTTCATGCACCCAGATGAAAAAAGACAGTACAACTTTAATGTTTCTGCTTCATGTAACACTAAACATGTAGTGTACCTTGCGCACTGTTTGAAATGTTTAAAATTGTATGTTGGTAAAACTGACAGAGTATTTAAAGATCGGATTAGGGAACATGTGTACCACATTAATAGAAAGGACAGAGTCAGTGCACTATCTAAACATGTTAGTGACACTGACGATGAACACATTTTTGTATTTCTTGTAATAGGAAGGGTATATGAAAGCATCAGGCATGGCAATGTTCGTAACAAGACAGAGGCTTTGGAAGCCAAATGGATTGTAAGGCTGAAGGCAGATAGTGCACATGGCCTGAATGATTATGCTATCCCTGAAGCCTATATTAAAGAAAAGGTCCCTCTTTAGATGAACTTTATGTGTGTATATATTCCATGCATTTATTCCTAATGGAACTGCCAGTTCTTATATACATGTATTTTTATATGAAGTTTCCTATATATGTATTTTTTTTTATATATTTTTATATGAAGTTTCCTATATATGCATTTTTATATGAAATTTTAAATATATTGGTGCTATTTTTATAAGAGAGTAGCCAGATTTGTATTCAGGGTATATATGTGTGTATGGTTTTAAATATTTGGGTCATGTGATTATTTAATAGGATGCGATTAGTGCTTTTAGAGTATAAAATGAAGGTCAAGATGCATCACAATTACATCTGATGAAGTGGGGTACACACTTACAAAATCACTTATGTTTTTGATTCTGTGGTTTGTTCTACAATAAATAATCTTTATACTGGAACCTACAGCCTATTCCTGGTCCTTTTTTGGTGTGCATGCTTCTGTTCTTTTTTGGCTTCTTGGACATGGAGACCTACTTCTGGTGGTAGCTGTTTTTTGACACAAAATCAAGTTGATTGAGTATTATTTCCCGTGATCAGAAGTCCAGTCCAGGACTCATGTGCCCCACCTTCTCAGCTCTTCAAGTAAAGAGCAAAGAAAAAAGTACTTCTGCAAAACTGGCTTCCTGCAGACAATACCCAATCCATGCCCCCCCCCCCCCCAGCTCTTCAAATGAAGTGCAAAACAAAAAAAAGTCTTCTCCTTCTACTGGCACACCAACCAGCTGCCTTAGCCAATCAGCTTTCATTTCTGCACCCTGCCCACAGCCATTCTTCCTCTCATTTCAAGAACAAAAGAAAATACTTTTTTTCTTGTAAACTGTAGCAAACTGCTTGCTACAAATGTAGAAAGCAGTTGTAACAGTTTATACCCATACATATTGCTACAGTGCTCAGGTTTCAGCTAAATAGATATTTTTATTTTCAAACAGCTTGCTACAGTTTAAACAATACACAGAGGGCCACAGCATTCAGGTTTAACCTCGAATGTAATACCAGCTTTTAGAAGATGAATTTGTAATAAGGAGCAATCAGGATTGGCCCTTAATGGCCAAACATGCCCCCAAACACTTGTGCCTGGGGCAATTGTCTCCTCTGCCCCACCATAGCTACTCTATTGCATGTAATTATAAAATGTAACAACCTCTCCACCAGATGTTTTACTATTGTACTTACTCATCATAGGTTCATAACTTCATAGGTGTTAACTAGGCTAATGACCACAAGGGCCTGTTTAAGCTTAGCTGTGCATGCTATATCTATGACAAGCTTTTCATCATCTACAGCTGATCTGCTTCATGCTTTCCATGTCTGGATTGTCACACTGACTAACAATGAAAGCATTTAGTTTGATTAACTGTACTTGCATTGAATCCTTTAAGACAAAAGGAACGTGATTGAAAGCCTTGCATATTGAAGTATATTAGTATCAAGTATGGAGATGTATGGTTTGTTAAAAATGAATTGTGCTATTACTAAATGCTCACCTGCCAACCGTAATAAGCCCATATACTGTGTGTGTGCACGCGCGCATGTGTGTGTGTGTGTGTGTGTGTGTGTGTGTGTGTGTGTGTGTGTAGAAATGTAAATAGAAGTAACGTGAGAGGAATTCACGGTGCAGGCAAAATATGCTTAATGAGTTGTTTCTTATTGTGTGATTTGTGCTTTGTTTGTCTTTTTATTTCTTTTGAGTTTTGGCATGTAGTTTGGTTAATTTTCAATGTTTTGTTCTTTTAATGTTTTGCTGGCAGTTGACAGAGAGGGTTAAGTCTGTGATCTGTAGTTCATGTGGCACTGGTACACAGTTTTATTCTCTCAGCCTTTATTAGCCTACTGTATGACCCTGAGCAAGTTACTTAACCAGACATTGCTTCTGGGCAACCCCTGAAAAGGTACTGTGTGCCCAAAGGGCCTACCTGGTTAACAAACTGTTATTATTATTTTTATTATTATATTTTTGTTTTTTGTATGGCATGGCTTCAGTGGCGTGGGTATCAGTTTATTGATATGACTCTCATACATGACCCATCAGCATGAACTCACATTATCAGATGAATTATATAAGTTAAGAGTGTCAAGACCATTGAAAGCATTCCATCAGTGTGGGATTGTTTAGCCTCACTGCATTTTACAAATACATTAAAGGCAGCAGCATTTTCATAGTCATAAAAATCACTTCATCTCTGAAAACGTTAAACAAGATAGTGACCTGAAACATCTCCATGCCCAAATTCCTATTAACAAACCCTCAATTAATAATGGCTAACTATAGGACCCCCCTCTATGTCCCCCATGGCCCTTATGTCCGAACTAGTATAGAGTCCCTATGTTTTAGGCCAACTGCTATTGTCGTAGGTGACTTCAACTATCCCTCCATAAACTGGGAGATGTATACATCCTAAAATATGTATTCCCAGAGATTTCTGGACTTCATCAATACAAACAGCCTAGATGAGTTAGTCTGCACCACAAACAGGGGCAATAAAAACCTGGACTTTGCCCTTACCAATATGTAGCAGTTTATATTTTCCTCTCTGGCCAAATCAGAACACAAGTCCATTACATTCACCATAAGACTGAAACCGGACACATCTTCCAATACCACTGTATTTAGACATTATGCAAAGGCTAATCTACTAAAATTGAGTGAAGATATGGCTAAATTCAAAAGCTACTTCTGTCTTCATAACCACACTTTTTATGTAGAATCCCTCACTGCCAAAATATGTGCACATGTAAATAGTTGCATAGGTGCATCTGTCCTCTAAGAAGTAAATACAACTCCAAATTCTAAAATAAGCCCCTATGGTAGAATTCAAATATAAACAGGCTCTATAATAAAAGAAAAAAAAACTCACTGCAAACAAAAATAAAACTCTCAAGATGCCAAAAATGCTATTGCTAAACTAAACAAATAACTCCGTACCCTAATCAAATTAACCAAAGTCAGATTAAAAATGTCCACCCAGGTGATGGAGAACCAGAAAGGCCTCTAATTATGTTAGAAAAACTTGTGCAAAGCTATATAATATTAAATGATATCATTTACTCAGACAAAGAGAACATAGCTAATCTACTATCCAACAAATTTATCGCAGACTTTACCCTTTTCTCCTCTCAAATATTCTCAGATCATGTACCCACTCCTACAGCACCCCCATCTCCCAAAATGAATTTCTGAATGTGTATTTAAGACCAAGAGCACTACATCTATGACACCAGATACCATAATGGGCTACCCACAGATCAACCTGAACCATGACTTTTCTGATCCCTTGTTCTCCTGCACAAAGGTGGGGCTTCAATATACCCTGATAATTATTTGCCCATAAGCCTGACCAGTGTCCTGTGTAAGACTATGGAAAGGATCATTATGGAAATGATAAATAAGAATATAGGTTATCTACAGACTCTCAATCCAGCCCAGTTTGGATTTGTGAAGGGCAAGTCTTGCTTACTTAACTTGTCTGACTTCTTTGAAACAGTTACTTAAACAATGGACAAGAGCAAAATAGTGCACACCATATATCTAAATCTTGCAAAGACATTTGACACCATCCAACACCCAGGTATCACAGACAAACTCTCTTAGCTAAATGTCAGTCCCTGTACAGGTAATTGTAAACTCCTCAGACTCTGCCAAGATCCTCCAAGAGAGTTTGTCCTAAACAAATAGCGGGTATGAGAAACATGTATTAAAACTAAATGTTAAGAAGTGCATACTCATATCCTTCAGCAAGTCTGACTCCCCTTGTAATTATCACATTGATAATACACCCCTAAAAACTGATGCCATAGTTAGGGATCTGGAAACAGAATTGTCCTTTGATCACTATGTATTCACTGTTGCAAGGAAGTTCTTTTTCACTGAACAACTTCTATCTAAATGTACTGCTCCAGGTCCAGGGTCGTAATCATGACACTGTATTCCACACTCATTATTTTGGTATATGTATATTTTATATATATATATATATATATATATAAATAGAGAGAGAGAGAGAGAGAGAGGCCTCTGTTTCATTTATCCAATTTACAGTTCACCGAACTTCAAAACAGAGGCTCCTTTCTGCCGAAACTCCACTTTTCCAAAATGTTTTTGTTCAACATTCATTTCAGTGAAACAGTTAAGCTGTTGGTGTTACCACAGCAAGTACCAGGGCACAGTGTTGGTGTACATTCTAGCACACCATACCACTTGTAGAACTTGGTAGATATGATGGCATTTTAGAAAGAGGTAATTGTGCCGTACTCTTGGAGGGATGTATGTAGTATGTGGAAAGTTATTTTAACAGCGCTCGTTGCTTGTAAATGCAGATTGCAGTACAGTGAACATCAAGAAATGTATCCTTCCTGTTACTGTAGTACGATCTCGGAGTTGGTATATATAATTTGCAGGTGGTGTGGGGATGCAGGGGGGCTTGACCCCTGAAAAAATATTAGATGATTTGTGTTTCTGTGTTTGTTTTTGTATGTTGGTGTGTTGCTGCTGTTTTGTAACTTGGAAAAGTTAGTGTTCAGAAAAATGGAGTTTCGGCAGAAAGGAGTCACTGATTTGAAGTTCAGGGAACTGTAAATTCAATAAATGAAATGGGACCCATATATATATATATATTTATATACATACATATACACACACAATGCATGGTGCATGGTGATAATGCCGCAATATCCAGAAAAAGACAAATCAGTTAAGTATTTCATCATCATTATCCCCTTTAAGGAGAGTGACATCCCCAAAAATTATCACATTAATAACATGTTCCCAAGCATGCAATCAGTCGTGAGGGACTTGGGCTCCCAGGTTGATAGCAAACTGACTTTTGACCACCATATTGCCTCTGTTGTATGGAAAGCTTTCTACATCATTAGTAAGGGTATTTCATCCGGAGACAAGGAGGTCATAATATCCCTATATTCTTCCTTTATAAGACCCATTATTGAGTGCAATGCCCCTTTCGGCATGTACCTCACAAAGCACGTCCAGCAACTGGAGAGACCGCAGAGGTTCCTTATCAGGAGAATCCAGGACCTCAAACATCTACATTACACAAATAGGCTAAAAGCCCTTTCCCTCTACTCAGTCTCATATGGACTCCTCAGAGGTGACCTCTGTCTGGCATACAAAGCAATCTCAGACCCCACTTTGATGGGACTGCTGCATATCCGCAAGTCAAGCTTTACTAGAGTAACCCACATGAGTGACCTCAACCTGGTTTGTGACATCAGTAGGACTTGTTGGTGGGACAGATTTGTGTCCCAGAGACTCCCCTTTCTGTGGAATACACTCCCTCTCCAGAGTACCAGATTAACCCTTTTTAAGCACAAACTGGATAACTAGATGGGGAACAGAAAATACACCCCTGGGATTCCACCTGTGTCCCTGCTGGACAGGGGCATCTGGTGCTGACTTGTCAGAACATGGGCTAAATTCTTGGCTTGTAAGGGCCTCAGGGCCAATAGCCTAGAAATTTCCTATGATCCTATGATTTCTATAGAGAAATCTTAACAAAATGTTAAGCATTCTCTAGGAAGTTAAAAACTAACAGTATTGATCAGCAAAGGATAGCTGCAGAACAAAAAACAGAATTGGTTCTGCCTGTTGTCTGAGCCATTAATATGCCTCTGTCTTTTGCTAACATAACAGAATCTATTACACTGTATTTCTGACAGTGCTTCCTAAGTAATTTGTGGCTTTGAAATCCAGCAAAACATTATGCCTGTAACTAGTACTACATGGAGCAGATAAAACTCTATGTACGACAAAGAATTATGATCAGGTCTCTTATCATAACCCTTTATTATCTGTTCTCAATATGAATGCCAAGAAGATCTTGAGGTGAATTTTGTGGCATTCATGTATCAAACACATAAGCTGGTTATGATTGGTGACTTGCTCATAATCTCTCACTCTCTCTATGTATGTGAATGTATGTAGGTAAATATATACATTTGTTTATGCGTGTGTATTTTGTGTCCAAATGGATTACCTTCACAAGATCAAAATTCAAATAATCAAGATGAGAAGATCGGAAGCCACATCAGCAAATGTTTACAATGCTGAAACTTGTAATATTGAAGCAGCTATTGCACATGTCAGACAGCACTCTCCTGAATGGAGATCTCGCTGCAGTCCATACCTCTCAACCATGCCGACTTCCTCGGCATTTACCAATTTTGAGGTCCAAATAATGGGGTGCCATGAATTTCCAATTGACCTCCTTTATTCCTGATTATTTCCTGGCCTTTTTTTTAATTTTTCCTTCGGCAATTTCCTCTGATGTCATCATGTACGTGATGATGTCAACGTAGTGAGCAACCTGTCAGAATTTAGCTTGATGGCTGTGACTGCTGAATCATTGGCTTTTGTTTATGTTTGGGCAGCAGCAACATGCGTCTCGGTCTTCAGGTGCAGAAGCTATCCTAAGGGCAAGTGCAGAGAGCTTCTTTCGAGCAGACAGAGACAGCAGTCAGAGTCAGTTTAGAGAGGGTTGGGACTCGGGAACTGTGCTACAATACTCAGGGTCTGATTTTGATTTACAGTCAGTTATAGAAAGTCAGCAAGGCTGCCCCATCCCTAAGCAAGCCATAATTTATTCATTTCAGACTTCAGTTTAGTGAGTACAGCAGGGCACCAGGCCCACTTACTACTGTATGTGTAAGTATTTAATTTGCAGGTTCTTCTTTGAATTGAATTTGTGTGTCCGGGTAATTGATTTGCAGGTTCTGCTTTGAATTTGTACTGTATGTGTGATTATTTGATTTGCAGGTCCATTCTTCTTTACAATTTCATTACCGCATTTGAATTATCAGGCCCATTCACTACTTGACTTGGGGGGGGGGGTGACTATTTGATTTGCAGGTCCGTTCTGCTTTACTACTTAAATTCCGCATTTAGGTTAATCAGTTCAGTGAGTGCTGCAGGGCACCAGACCCACTTACTACCGTGTGTAAGTATTTAATTTGCAGGTTCTGCTTTGAATTGAATTTGTGTGTCCAAGTATTTGATTTGCAGGTTCTGCTTGGAATTTCTACTGTGTGTGGTACTATTTGCTTTGCATTTGAATTATCAGGGCTGCGTGGTGTGTGTGTGTGTGTGTGTGTGTGTGTGTGTGTGTGTGTGTGTGTGTGTGTGTGTGTGTGTGTGTGTGTGTGTGTGTGTGTGTGAAATGCCACAGTTAGGTATGCCTGGTGGTTAGGGTAACCCAGGCTTAAACCCTGTACCTTGGGTACAAGGAGCAAGAGTCCGAGTTCTTTACCCATACCACCACTTCTGAATGAAGGAGATGTAGCTCTCAATTGTACAAATTCACAGAATGTCTGGAATGTTTGGCTTATACTTTTGGTCTCTTCCTCTTAAAAGTCAGATGGTGTAGTGGTGCAGTGGTAGTGTTGTTGCCTCACAGTAAGAGGTTCCTGGTTTGATTCTTGGCTTAAGTGCCTGTTGTTTGGAGTCTGCATGTCCTCCTCGTGTTTGTGTGGATTTTCTCTGGGTGCTCTGGTTTCCTCCCATGATGCAAAGACATGTGTCTGGAGCTTTTGCAGAAATTGGTTTTGTTCCAAGTTGGACTTTCCTGGTAAACAAATGTTAAATAAAAATAAAATTTGTGGTTTTCTGGCAAATCAGTGAGAACTAAATTCAATAAATAATGATCGCCATTTAAGTTTCAGTCTTCCTATCTTTCAGGAAACACATGGTAACACAATATTTTATTCTAGCAACTTTCTAAGATTATACAAGCAACATTTAAAATGTGTCCCTGGTTTTGGGCCTTTGTACCTTCCAACACATTTGGCTTTTTCCTGATTTTTGTGCTGCTTAGTTCTTCAGGCAAAGAGAAGTTTAGTACTGCTTATGCAAAGTCTGTTTGCATTGTTAGTAACACTACAGGTAGTATTCTTGCCTTTGCTGCAGAAGGCTGTGGGTTCTACTCCCACAGTATTTAGATGGATTGCTGATGCTGTACTTTGTTGTACTTTTAAAAGGGTTGGATGCTGCAGTCCTGAGAATGCCCTCCTTTGGCGGAGATACCTAGTCAGTTTGCCATCCATTCCCTATTGAAATATTACTAGCTTATCATTTTTTAATGTAAGATAGGCAATTTATTCTTCAAGGCCAGCAGGCACTTTACTTGTAGATGAAACAATGAAATATAAAATTGTTTGCTAGCAGCAACCTCTTCATTAGTTACAGATCTCTTTAATGTGGAATTATTTAGATGACTTTTGCTTCTGCAGAGATTGCGCATATTTACTGATACTGGTGGATTGTATGTTTGAGTAGACATGATGGAAATGTTCTGAATTGGGCAATGTTGTTATTATTGGTTCATGCATTTTGTTTCATTGCTTACTGCAAAAATGTTCAAAACAATAAATTTAAATTGTGCTCTAACAAGTGGGCTGTATTATACAAGGAATATAATTTGATATAATATAATTTAATACAGTCATGAAGGTGTATCAAAGAACATATGTATGTTTCATGCACAAGGGGCCTATGATTTGAAAAGAGCCCAAATGTAATCTTTATCCACCACTATCCAGATGCATTTTCTTTGAATGGGGGTTTCAATGCTGTTTCACTGAATGTGAGTTTCAAGGGCAGAGAAATTTTAATGCTAAGTCTATTTTCATTGTGAGACTGTATTGCATTGTTTAGCAGATGTCTATTAGTGTTTGTTTTATAAAATGTAAAATAAAAGTTTTAAATGAAATCCAGATAATCATTGTAGAAGTAAAGGAGTATGCACATTACAGTGTTTATGGTAAATGGGGCAAAATAGCCAAGTAATGGGACATTGGAATGGTTGCAGGGGGACTCTGAGGCCATATTTTGGTTGTCTTGTTCTTCAGTTTGCATTTGAAATTTGGCATCTCACAATTCCATTGGATAAGGTGGAATTACATAATTATGCATGTAAATGTTATGTTAATTAGCATACAGATTTGTACCTATTTTTCATGGGCCTTTGTCCAGATTTTTGATGTTTCCAGGTTGAGAGGTATTCTGCAGGCATAAGAATAGCTTATCCATTTAAACACAACATGTAAAACAAAATGTAGCTTTTTCAATGCTTTTGCAGGGGGGCAAATCCCCCTGCATCCCATGGGGGGGGGTGTCCCCTGCAAATTATACATACCAACTCCAAGATAACACTACAGTGGGAAAAAGAGTAAATTTCCTAATCCTCATTCTACCATGCTCTCCATTCACACATTGAAGGCAATGTGAGCTAATATGAACATCTATAACTACTCTTTATCCACTGTTTGAGATAATAACGCTAGCACCAAAGGATCTGCCTCTATTCCATAAGTTGCCTACCAGAGAAACTCATTTGGCACCAGACTCCGGTACCCCTTAACTGCCGTAGAGAAGAAAAAACAAGTAAAATAGGGACCATTTTTGAGTCATTGTAGTCATTGTGAGTACTTACAAACTATATAGATCTGAGGAAGTTCATGTTTGCCTGAAAGCACTTATTGTGCACTTTTATTTATTTTAATAAACGTTTCTACATTTTTACTCGCCTTGGTGTCTCCTACTATAGTTTTTAGGACTTACAAACTGTATATTATTACATTATGCAGTGAAAGAGTGTATATGTAAAAATGAATTCCATTTGCCTTTGGCATTTAAGTAACTCTATATGGATTTGACAAGTTAGCTTCCGAGATTTTCTTTTCTTTACCCTGTCCACAGGTTTTAGTATACTCAGAGCCAAAGACAAAGGGATCCATTGTTCCCTCCACTACATCCTCAGTTCCCCCATCCTAGCCTTTCCATAGATTCCAGATTACTTTTTTCTTGCTTTTCTCAATTTTTTTTCTTATTGTTCCACTTTTCCTGCATGCAATTTTAACACACGTTAACTGGGCATGACTGCATCGTAATAACAGTGTAAAAATAATTGAATTAAAACAGAGGTCTAGGCACCTCTAGGCTGCCAGGAACCATGGATTCTAGATACTGTGAAGTTCATTTTAGAGATTTTGTCCAACTTTTTCATCCAATCTTGACCTGAACACAACTAATGAATAAGGAAAAACATCAGTCTTTCTCTTCAACTTTTCTTTTCCCTGCATCATTTCAACACACTCTGGTCAAAATTGTGCTATAATAAATGTAGAGGAAATAATTGATTTAAGCTAGGGATGTGAATATCCCAGAAGCCACAGAGTTATTTTAGAGCTTTTTCCAGTATTTTGATACAATGAAAGCCTGAACAAAAAAATTGCAAGTAAAGAAATAATTCAGTCTCTTTTTCTTTCATTGAAGAAATAAGTTGAGTCCAAGGCTTAATATAATGTTGAAATCTAACAAAATAGTTGCTTTCATTAAACTTTGAAGCTGAATGCCTGTGAGGATACATACAGCAAATCTAGGAATGGCACCAGCCTCCTGTCCACTTTAATAATGGGTGCTAACCCTGACCCTACCAGTGTCCCATCCCCCACCTAAACCTTACCTTAATAAAAACCTTCCAGTAACATGGTTTACTATCTTTTGGCTGAGCAGTACTTGACTGAAAATGAAATGTTTGATAAAATTTGACTGCAAACTAATTGACCACTTAATTGAAACCCATTTGACTGAAGTCCATTTCACTGAATCACAAATCACTGAAAATATTTAACATAAGAAAATACAACTTAAATAATATTTTTGCAGGGAAGCAACCCTCTTGCACCCCACACACACCCCCAATTATACATAACTCCATGGCGACACAAACAATTGTGAAAAGAAACAAAAACACCATGCACAGTGAATCAGAACTTGTGCACCAACACTGATTCACTGTGTATGGTGTTTTTTTCTTTCCTTCCTCGGGGAGCCTCCTCACTGCTACTCCCAAAAGATAGCCCCTTTTTGCTGATGTCATAGTGGGACAAAAGTGAAAGAATAGTATATAACACTGTAACATATTTCAACCTGTTGCTGTAAGATGTATATAAACTGTCATGCCTCCTTATCTCTTCACTCAGAAGATAAACAACCACCCGTATACACATTTGACACTTTGTTGAGAGTAAAGTAAAGTGAAAATAAAATTACAGCCACAGTAATGTCTGTCAGCTTGCTATTCCTAGATATTTCAGTGCTCCAAGATAGCTATATTGACCTTCTGTGTATTCTTCTAGGGTTTGATTTTGAGGATAATCTAAATAAAAACAGTAATATACCCCATCCCCTACACAGCCCATAGTGACCCTCCAAGCACACATCTGAATTTTGATTGTGAGGAAAATTTAAAAAAATAATGATCACACTATCTGCAGCCTAAACACAATCTACAGCAACATTTTGTGCACACCTCTGACCAGGGCTGGTTTTCGACTCAGTGGAGTTTAGGGCCTAGCCCAATAATAAGCCTATGTCAAATCTATTTATACAGTTTGGAGTGGGGGGGCTATTAGAATCTAGATGTTCTGTAATGCATTTTATGTCTTTTTTTGAAATGACAATGACTTTGGCACAACTTCATTTTTACTGTTACCCAGCAGAGTTATGTATGTGCCTGTCAACATTATGCATGTCCACACACACACATGCACACACACACACACACACACACACACACACACACACACACACACACACACACACACACACACACACACACACACACACAGTGACACTGGCCCTGACAAGTCAGGTCTGTCACAAGATGCACTTATGTTTCATGCATGCATACTCATACACAAAATGGCCCTGGCAAGCAAGCTCTGTCTCTCACAAGATGTGCATAAACACATGCACACACATTCTCTGCATGCCCACCTACAAGCAAATGAGAAGAATGCCAATTCCCCTACAGCATGAAATTGGGGTGTTGGAGAAAACCAGAGCACATGGATAAACAAACATAGAGACAGGAAGAACATATACACTCCATGCAAAAGGAGCCACAGCTAAGAACAAAACCAGAGGGCTGTGAGACACCAACTCTTTTCACTACATCACTGTGCAAATGATCAGTTGCTTTTGAACACATCCTGTCCAGACTACCAAAATAAGGCACTTATTTTGTGCAGTTCTGATGGTTGACAGTGATCGACAGAAACAAAATATGGCCAGCTTGTTTTACACATGCACATATACACACATACATATATACACACATGCACACACACAATAATAACATGGCAATACTAGTTATTTATTGTTTTCAGCAAATCCAATGCACTGTGTGACACTTCTCCTGTCACATAAGATCAGTGACCACAGTGACCAAACAGCAGGGGTAACTAAATTGTATCCACAGACAGCTGCTGAACCCATTGATTAAGGCCACTTTGTTGGATGTATACAATATAGATGCCTGGTTATGGTAAAATAATAATAATAATAATAATAATAATAATAATAATAATAATAATGATGATGATGATGATGATGATGATGTCCACAGTAATACATTTCAAGTGTTTTCACAGAAACACATTGTAATGGGAGGGTGGCTTAATGGCTAAGGTGTTTACCTTACAAACACAAGTTGCAGGGTTTGAGTCTCACAAGGGATAATTGGCTAGGCTTAAAATGGCTCGTAAAGGCAGTTAGCATAGTATTAAACTATGAACCAAATCACAGTAAACTATTCCATCTTGCTTCACACAAATGCACACTAGTTCTGTATAGCCAGATTAGTGACAATTTAAACATACCAAATAATAAAATAATTATTTACTTCATCCACAGACACCCTACACCCCTACCCAGAAGTTATAGCCACTTTGTTGACTATACACTTTAGACATCTAATTGTGGTAAACATATTGACTATGTAATGTATTTCAACTCTTCTGTACATATAAAGTAGCCACACAGTAAATTGCGTCACACAATTACATCAGTGATGCAAACCAAAATAATGGGAAAACAACTGCAGTCAGTCATTTCCTTCTAAATACATCCTACAGCAATTATTACTACTCTGTTGTCTGTGGAATCTAAGATGTCCAAACAAAGTATAAAAAGGTCAAACAGACAAACCATTCAGTAAAAACTGCAAGAAAGTGTCCTCACTGAGTAATACCATAAACCTCATTGAATAGTTCCTGCTGGCTGCTGCTTTTTTCCACAGTAAACATCGACTTTATCATTGAATATTCATGGAATTTCTGCTTCCTGCCTTCCACAAAGCAAGCAGCTCATGGGATGACAAGTATCAGAAAGCTCTGTAAATTATCATGCCACATGCACACCACCTCACCCATAGAACACTGCAGCATTGAACAGGAGTGACATTAATTGATGTACTTATTTATTATTTGATGATTGTTTACCAGGATAGTCTGACTGGGCAGGTGCCCATTTTCAGTGGAGTCCTGGGGGAAAAACTCCCAAAGTTACAGAAGTAATTCAACATTGATCAGTAGAAAACCATATGTAAGAAAAATGTATACAGTTGTTTGACAGAACCAAGAAACACAATTATAAAAAGAAGCTTATACAGCTGTTGGAAGTACAAAGAAACACAAATTATTCAGAGAAACACAAAAATTATACATATAAAAGATAGCTGAGACTACATGTTACTGGTCAAGTATTTACAAAATTAGCAAATATAAGATTTGCTTGAAGGCATTTATAATATATTAGAAAGACTGTATAAAGAATTATAGAGTAGGGATAATAATCAGCCAGGAGTTAGACAAGAGCAGAGCCAGGAATTCGCTAGGTAGGACTTGAGAAGTATTTTATATTGTGAGGGATTAGCAGTGGTTAGGATATGCTGAGGGGTCAAGATCCAAGTCCTGGAGATCCGATTGTGTAGAGAAAATCTCCCCGCAATTGTTAGGTTTTGTGACTTGTAATAGAAATTTGTCAGAAGAGCTCGGTTGTCTTTTATTAGACTGAGGCTGAAGTATGTTATGGAGTGCTAGAAACTTTTCAGGTCTGTATAGTATGCTGTGGGCCATTGTTAAGTTGGGTAAATGTTAGGAGATTGGATAACTCAAGCCAGTTTAGTTGGTGTAAGTGATGGGATCTAAATGGGGAACTGGTAGCAAATCTGGCAATCTTATTATAGCAGGCTTCTAGTTTTGCTATATCAGTTTTCTTAAGGTTGGTGAAGATGGCAGAGCTGTAAAGAAGGGTAGAGAGTAGACGAGCCCTGGCAAGGAGTCAGTAAGGTATGGTTTAATTCTATAAAGAAAACCTATTTTTATGTACTTTTTTATAATTAGGGACAGATGCTTATCAAGTTTCATGTTATTATCAATTGTGACACCAAGTAATCAAGTGTGTGATACATGTTCTATGTTAGTATTGTTAGATGAATACGTACTTTGCAGCTGTCCAGATTTTTGCCTCATATTTTTGATACATTTCTCGGAAAATGGTGCTTTTCTAGCAAATTAGCGGCAAATCGTTAGAGACTGAAGTTAGAAAATAATGACAGACATTTGAGTTTCTGACTTCATACCCTTCAGAAAAATTCATGCTAATGCAAAACGTGTTATTTTAGCAACTTTCTAAGTTTGTAGGAGCAATATTTAAAAACTGTCCCTATTTTTGGGCATTTGTTCCTCTTTTATTTATTGCTTTCTCCAGATTTCTTACTCTAAGAAGTTGAGAGGTATGGATGACTACATTAGAAAGGGGGACTGAAGGTCTAGGGTTTTGTTATTTAAAAAATCATTAGTTTAGTTTTATTGGAATTAAGAATTAGCTGAGAGTTAGAGAGCCAAATTTCTACTGCTGGGAATGAAAGCTGGGTTATTTCTTGAAGTTTAGAGAGTGAGGGGGGCGCACAGATGAGTGTAGAATCATCTGCATATTTTATGATTGTTGCAAGTTCAGTAGCAGTGTGGAGCTTGTTGGTAATGATGCTAAATAGGAGAGGACCTATAATCGAGCCCTGTTGTATACCTAATGTAACAGGTTGCAGAGAGGAGATATCATTTTGCCATTTTACAGCTTGTTGACGGCCTGGTAAGTTGTCATGGAAACATACAAGAGCAGAATGGCTTAGTTTAAGAGACAAAAGTCAATTTTATTTTATTGTTTTATACTTCAATTTATTTACAAGATAAGCAGGCTGGTCTACTGACCCTTTTCAGTCATGTCCTGAATACAGAATACAACAAGTGTCAGTAATAAGAGTACATTCTTGAGTTAGTTTACAGAGGATGCAGAGATAAATAGTGACATAACAATTGCGACAAAATTAAATAGTTAGACTATATGCAATAAACATAATATAATATATATGCAGTATGTACAATAAGGATGATATAGCACATGTGCACATTATTCAAGTAGATAGAGTTGCAGATATCACTGATAGGAACATTAGAATCAAGAACCAAAAGAGTTTTAAGTTCTGGTGCACCATACCTTAGCCAGTATTCTGAAAGCATGCACATATAGAGTCTTTTGAGTTTTTTTTTTTTTTTTTTTTGAAAGTCTCTAATGTGTGGTTACTCTTTACTTCATATGGTAGGTGGTTTCAAAGAGCAGGCCCTGTTCCGTAGAAGGATTTTTCAATTATGACTTGCTTAACTGCTTAACTCTGGACCTGTGGAATGTGTTTGACCTCTGAGTGGACACTTCCATTTAGGTGGGGACAGCATGCCATCATTAAGTATTTTGAATACAAGTGTCCCTAGTTTGCAATGTAGCCCTTCTTGGCATTGCCAGCTAGTGGACAGCCTGTAGTACTTCACAATGATGTGTTGTTTGTTAATCTAAGAGTACAATTTACATAATTTTACTTCAGTAGACTGTACTATTTTACAATTACAGGTGGAATGCATGTTGAGTAGAAGTAATGCATATTCCAGTTTTGGGAATAATGCATATTTTGTTATAATTTTACTTGATTCAGGGAGTAGTAGGTGGAATATACTCTAATGAGTAGACAGGTTAAGGAGCGAGTCCAATGTTCACCCTAGATATCTTTGTTATTTAACATTGGGAATAGCAGTACCTTTTAAATCTCTGAGCTGTAGTTCTGGTAGTGATACGAAATGCTGCTGCTGCTGTTGCTACAGCATTTCTTTACTTAAAAAAACAAATAAATAAAAGTTAGGAATCTAACACTAGTCAAGAGGCTACCTATTTGGCCTATGGGTAAGGCCAGCCATGAGTACACATTCGAAACTATGTTGATCAGATTAATGCTTCTTTAGGTCTCCGTGTTTTCTCTAAGTAATTAATTAAATTTGTGCTGACATTTAACTTTATAGTCTTTAAAAGGGGACCTGATGTGGGCCAAGCAATGTAGTGAATGCAAGTTTTATTGCAGAGCATTGCTTTAAATTGAGTTGCATTGCATGACAGACCCTTTTTTTTTTTTTTTTTTTTTTTTTTTTTTTTTGCTGAGTTGCACACTAGTGCACCAATTTAGGTGCACAGGTGAAGAAGACAATCTACTGCTTTTTTATCTGAGATCAATTTAGTGAGAGGAGGAATGGATAAAATAATTTTCTATCCCCCCCCCCCCTCAATGAAACTCCCCAATGTTTTCTGTTATTCTCTGACTGGTTAGTGTTCCTTACTTTACATGGAATTACATTACGCAGCCTTGTTTTAACCCGAGCAGCGTTTCGATACTTTTTGGCGAAGCTGCTGTACCACATTGAGCCTGTAGAAAAAGACGACTTACTTTTTTTTTCATGTGGGAATCAAACTAGCTGTGAGTAATGTACCAGTGAGCTCCTCTTTAGACAATCGTTCCTGAATTAATTTGTAAATTCTTTTTTCACCAAGTAACTCTATCCTTTAATCCTGCAAGTACAAAGTAAGGTCTTCACAACTTAATTTACTTAATATTTGTAGCCTAAAGTATTGCACTTATTTATCAAATCTGCACTTGTTGGCATATCCTATTTTGGTGATACTCAACGTTTTTTCTCACTGACCTCCATTAAGTTTGCTCTCCAGATTATGTGAATTATTCTCATATGTTGTTTATTTGATTGGTTGCATTTACAAAAAAAGCTTGCTCCAGACAAGTTTAGTGCTGTTGACTTATTTACATACAACGGAAATTATATGTCCTTATTCTCTTCCATCCTGTTGCCATTTAATAAGCTCCTTACCGTTGTCTTATTACATAGCATGAACTTTGCCCCCTTCTCATTATCTAAATGACCACACTGCATTTGCAGCATCATTAAAGTATGCACTGGTGTTCCGCTGGCTGTATAATTGTCTGCATCACTGGAATTACCACTTTCATTCTGTTTCTGCTACTGCTGTAGAGAGTGCCTGTCTATGAGGCTGGTTTTTCCATTACCAAGCTAATAAGAAGCTAATTTTGACTGTTTACATGGTGGTGCCACGGTAGCGTTGTCGCCTCACAGTAAGACGCTGTCCGGTTCGATTCTCAGCTAGAGCGTCTTCTGCGTGGAGATATGCGTGAATGGGCGTACCTTCGTTGAAGGTTGTGCATCAGGGCTGATAACTCGGCATGTAAAAACCAACTACCAATCATTAGCGGACCGGAGTTCCGCTGTGGTGACCCCTAACTGGGAAAAGCCGAAAGACACAAACAAACACAGAGTGCCATGTTTTTGCCTTGCCCAGCTTATAACAGAATAGTTTTGAATATCTGTTGGGGCTGAGAGTTCATTGGTTTTGGCTGTGGCTATATATTACATTAGGTTACCATGGTTGTCACCTTGCTTTGCTGAGTACATAGTAGCTCTGTCCCCTGGTTATATCTTGTGTTGTTTTGTTGGTTGTTGTCTAAACATCTGCACTTAAATGTTAATTACTACTTATTTGTGTTGATTTGTATTCATTAACTGCCTTTTGCACCAATAATAATACTCATTTGTTAACCTAGTAGGCCACTGGACACACAAAATCCCATTTCAGGGGTGACCCGGGAATAACATCTGGTTAAGTGACTTACTCAAGGTCACACATTAAGCAAATAAGGTCTCAGGGAATCAAACCCTGTACCACAGGAACCACAGCTCCCAGCCTTAACCCTCTGTGTTAACTGTCAGTACACTACTGCTTTCAAATATTCTTGTATGTTTGCCTACGTAGAACAAATATATAACCAGCAGACCGTGGAGACCAAAATAAAAATGGTTAAAGTGTATCAAACAGACCGGTTTCGGCCTATATATAACACAAAGTTGTGCTATATACAAGCCGAAACCGGTCTGTTTGATACACTTTAACTATTTTTATTTTGGTCTCCATGGTCTGCTGGTAATATATTTGTTCTACATATGTGTTTTAGGACCCTGCAGACGCCTTACTTGCAGAGGCTTTCTTTGGGAATGTATGTTTGCCTACATGCCAAATTTCTGCCACCATGGGACCACAGTCTGTCCTTACTTTGTTGTCAGACAGCTAGCAATGCAGTAACAGCTTCATGCTCAATGATGACCCCTTATTCCTATTATCAAATCAAACTGAAGGTTACCATCTCATTCACAACATTTTTCAGTAAACTACATGGTCCCACACTTCCACAGTCTTACGCAAAACCCACATATGCTGAAGCACTGAAATTTCCTTCCACAATTGACTAATTAGTGCATCATTAGACCAAGCCCTCAGAAACACATTCATCCCTTTTTATCAATACACACAACTGCATCTGCTCTTTCTCAAACAATAGAAACAAGAGCTGCATGCTTAAACCCATCAGATTACCAGAGCATGCTGCCAGACATAATAATGTCCTATCTGTAGGTGAGTCTGTAGTGATATACAAGGATGCTCCACTCACCACACTGAACAAATATGGAAAGAAAATGTCAGGAGATACAATGTATGTCACTAGAGTCCTAGATCCCTATACCCCAGTTATGCACTTGATGTTTTTATTGTCCACATGTATGTGAATGATTTTAGATATTCTACCTTGAGGAAGATGAAGAGAAACATAGTTGAGGTCTCAGTGAGTGTGACTGAGGTTAGAAAGCAGTCACTCTTGAATAGCATCTTGTTACCACCAAGAATGATGCCACAACACATGCAGAAAATAATTGACTTGAACAACTGACGCAGTAATCAGTGCCATTCTCTGTGGATCCAATCTGTGTCAGCTTGCATGGATTTTGATGACAGTCTTGTCTCCTTCAGCAGGGATGGCCTGTACCACTTGTCACAAGGCTTGCATGGTTTACCACCATAGTTCCTTTTTTGGGGAAACTGACTCATCTTAAACTTATTCAATCTTAGCCCCTCCACTGGATATATGCCTGAAACTTTGAGAATGGCCATATTAGTACCCCTCCACAAAGCTGTCTCTACCACTGGTTCACAGAAATATGGACCAATGAATTACTCCAGTATTAGCAGCCTACAGATCCTTAACCCAAACAAATTTGCATTTGTGAGATGTAGGTCCAGTCTACTAAGCGTGTTGGACTTCTTCAAGAAGATATCTGAAACACTGGACAATGGCCATTTGGTCTACATTACATACCTGGAACTATCTAAAGCCTTTAATACTACCCTACATGCTGGTGTTATTCACAAACTTACCCTCTGAATATTAACCCCCTATGTAATCTATTGGATAGCCAACTGGATGACAAGCAGAACATACAATGTCAGAATTTTGAAGCATACTTTCTTGTAAAAGGCCTGACACTGGTTAAGTGCCACATGGTTCAATTTTAGGTCCACTTCTATTTGGCATATGCTTTGCTATTCTCCAAACTGATTTCAAGGGTCTCTGGCTAAAAAAAAAAAAAAAAAAAAAAAAAAAAAAGTTTGCGGATGCCTGCAAACTTGGCTCTGTCATTAGCTCTCCAGATGATACCCTTATTCTGCAAGAAGACCTAACCTACTCTAATTCCCGGTGTAAAAGGCATGGACTCAAGCTAAATTCAGGAAAAAACACACACATGGTATTGTACTCTGGGAAAAAGAACATCTCTGATAACACCACATAAGTTACAATCCCTCAAATGTATCATTCTCATTAGAGAACATGGCACATTTGTGGATAATAAACTCTTCTTTGAACACCATGCATTGACTGTTAATAGGAAGTCCTTTACTCCATTTCAACTAATTACTAAAGGTATATTCTCTAGATCCAAGGAAGTTATTGCACCCCTCTACTTTACCTTAATTAGGCCCATAATTGAATGTAGCATCCCTTTAGCATGTCCCCAGGCAAATATATTACACAGCTTGAGAAATCACAGGAATTCCTGCTCATGAAGATGTTAGGTATGAGCACTTTAGAGCATCTAAAATCCTATCACTGCATACTTCCTCCTGCAGACTCTTGTATGGCAACCTGTGTAGCTTGCAACATAATACAGGATTCTGTCTTACTGGACTTCTTACATATTCAAAAAATGGTAATACCATCAATACCCACTCTGAGGACATTAATCCACATCATAGTATAAATAGAACCTGATAGAAGGCTAGATATCTCTGTGACAATAGGAGGTACTTCCAGCCATGCCAGGTGAAGTAGGGCAGTGGATGTATGACTTTTGCCAGCACAGCTAGCTGGAATTTTGTAAATAAGTGTATGTCATTAGTATATCAAACTGATCTGTACAGATGCTTGTGCTGAAAATTTATTTGCGAGCTTTGCTTATGTTCATTTTGTTGAATATATCAACAGTGCACCCTGCTGAAATGAAGAGAAATGTGCATGTATTATGTTAACTGAATTAAATGTATATGTTTAAATAGAGAACACTGGTACAGCAATGGTTAACCTTCTGGATTATTTTAAGAAAAATAAGGGAAATGTATCACCCCACTTGTTATTCTCTCGTCAGTCAAATCTTACCAGCCCACTGTGACATTCTACCTTTAAACCTGATTTCTGGCCCCTAATAACTCCTCTATACTCAGAGATTATTGTAAGACCAATTACTTTCTATTTACCATTGTTATTAAAAGTCTCAGGTGATGTAAGTCACCATCCGACTTTGAACCTGAGGCTGCTGCCACTTCTAAATTTTACTCCCTGTTGAATAGATGTATTGAATCATTTGTACCTGTGTAACCATAAGAGTAATGACCAATTTAAAACTAAACCTATACAGTGGAACTCCCACACCAACAAACTCTATAAGAAAAAAATTCACACGGCCATCTATAGAAAATGACCACATCATTACTATAAACCTATTTAAAACAAGTAAGTCCCTCAAACTTACCACTAGAAGAAGCACAGCTGCCTGTAAGCTTAGGTTCGCAGCTAGATCAAATCAACCATGAGGCCTTATTCATTTGTATTAGGAAAGTTAGAAGTTACCAACAATTCTATACTCAACTTATATCTAATGAAGTCTCTTTCTTTGACTCCCAAGGGCAATGTCAATTTTCCTTCAGACAACTTATTGTCCAGTTTGTAGCACCCACCCTTCTCTACCCCCTATTTCCCCATATGCCTTCCTTCCAAAAATCACTCCAGACAAAATCCTTTCCGCATATTCCAAAGTTAAAAATAATAGTTCCATTGGTCTTAAAAATATTTTCTGATGTCTGCTGAGAAGCACTAATTCAATGCTAGTAAACCTCCACCATTAACTCTTCTACCACACTCTCTCATTTGGGTACATTCCTGAGGTGCAGAAAATAGCTGTTGATGTGACTTTGGATAAAGGCGGTCTCTCTACTGCCACAAAGAGTCACAGGCCTATCAGTCTCATTAATATAATTTGCATGTAATGTATTATTAATGAACTAATAAAAAACAGTATAGCTGACATTATTTCCTTGGACACCCTCAAGTTCACTTTTGTCGTGCCTATTAAATAAATCTCTCTCAATTCTTTGAAAGGACTAGCAATGCCATAGATAAAGGACTAACAATCCACACTCCTAGGTGAACATTGGCAAGGCATTCAACAATATTTTCCACACAGGTAAAAAGCTATGTTATAAAACCCATGTTGCTAAGATTAAGAGTATTTCCTCTAGACAAAAATTGTTATCAGTGGTGTCCCATGGGGCACCGTCTTTGGTCTCCTGTTTGGTAAATAATCTGACATGAAAGCTGATATTGAGGGGCTATGGCTAACCAAATTTGCTGATAATTATAAAATGGGAGTAAACAAGTCCCATTCAGATACTCACATTCTCCACCAAAGGCTAGTCCAAACAAATGCTTGATATGCTAATCATGGACTTAATCTCAAAGCCAAGAAAAGCAGCATGATTTCCTTTGGGAAATTGAGCATCACTATCACATACAATTTAAATAATTCTCAACTTAAACTTTGATAAAGTCATCTGGCACTTCAGTACATATCTTCATATCAAATTCTTCTTTCACCACCAATTGACTTTAACAATTGGCTAAGCTTCTGGTGTCATTCTAAGGGGATCCAGTATCTATCTGCCTGGGATGACATGATCGACAAACCACGATGCTTTGCCAGAGATGGCCTGCACCTGTTGCCCTTGGGATTCCGGATACTGGCTAAGGCTCTTGCCACCCCTATAGTCCCTTTTTTAGGCAATGTTCAAATGACAAATTCACCACCATAACAGGTACAAGCAAGCAAAATCTGAGGGTAATGCTACTTAATGCTAAAAGTCTAAACTTCAAAATACACTCACTCAAGGCACTCCTTAAAATGGAGAACATGGACATCTGTGCAGTGACAGAGACCTGGTTCAAGGCTCCAGAGAGCATCCCTGAATTACCAGGCTATAATTCATACCACACCTTTCAGCCACATAACCTGGACCAAAACACTAAAGGCAGAGGCGTGTCCATATTCATTAAGGATATCCACACCTCCAGGCTAATTTTCTCGGAATAATGCAGCCGAGATTATCCAAGTGCAACTAACTCTGGGCAAGACTGCAATACAAATTGTAGCTTGCTACAGATCCCCCACCATGCCCCAGGATTCCCAATCCTCATTTCTTGATACACTGGAAAATATTAGAGTACAACCTAACACCCTAATAATGGGTAATTTCAACTACCCCATCATTAACTGGGAAAACTACTCATGTACTAACTCTTGTGCTCAACGTTTTCTGGAATTCATAAATTCCAACGCCTTGGATCAGCTTATTCACACCCCCACCAGGGGCAGCAATATCCTAGACCTGGTCATTACCAACATGGGCAACTGGTGTTCCACACCAGAGGTCAATTCCTCATTGGTCAGATCCGACCACAAGCTAATCACCCTAGACATCCACATCCCACCCCCACCCCCCATTAGGGAAACCACCGTAAAATATTTCTCCAAAGCCAACTTCACACTTCTTAAGACAGAAGTGGCAAAGTTCACGACACCCATGCTGATGGACAATAGAGGTATGACTGCTGAATCCTATACAAATGCACTTTATAAGTACTTACACAAGTGCATGGATTGTGCAATCCCTAACAGAACCAAGATGCTATCCTCCAAAAAAAGGAAGCCAATCTGGTGGTCCTCTGCCATAAACAAACTCTACAACAGAAGAAAGAAACTATTGCAAAAAAGAGTAAAATCCCATGATTGGAGGAACTCCATGGTCAGCCTCAGTAAGAAGCTGAGATTCATCATAAAATCCTCCAAAGCTAGTTATGAAAACAAAATCGAAACTGATTCTAAAGACAGCCACAAAGCATTATATAGCTATGTCAAGAATCTCAATGGCAACACTCAGATCTGCTCTGAGTTACAGCACAATGGCACTAAATATACAGAACCAACTGATATTGCCAACATCCTGTCAGATAGGTTCAGTGCTAACTTTACCCCTCTCTCACCCCCTAAAGGGGCCATTTCTATACCAAAAGAATGCAAAGTTCCTGTAATCATGGCTGCACAGGTAAAAAACACACTCTCCAAAGCCAGGAACATAGCATCCATGGGACCTGGCAACATCCCAGGCTGCGTTCTACATGAACTACTGAACAAACTGGCACCCCACCTATGTACCGTGTTCAAACATAGCCTCACCTCAGGCTTTGTGCCCACTGAATGGTGCACAGCAATGGTTATCCCACTCCACAAAGGGGGAGCCACCATGGACCCCGGAAACTACCATCCCATTAGCCTGACGAGCCTGGTCTGCAAGGCTATGGAATGTATCATCATGGAACTTATAAACAATGACATTGGTAATCTCCAAACTCTGGACCCTTCCCAGTTTGGGTTTGTAAAAGGCAGATAATGTCTCCTAAACCTGTTAGACTTCTTTGAAGCGGTCACCAAAACCATAGATGAGGGTAAGGTGGTTCACACAGCCTATCTAGATCTCGCCAAGTCTTTTGACACCATCCCCCATTCTGAAATTACAGATAAACTCACTAAACAAGGTATAAATCCCTATGTCACAAGATGGGTTGCCAACTGGCTCACTGACAGAACCCACACTGTGAAAGTAGCAGACTCTAAATCCAACTTCAGACCAGTGACAAGTGGAGTACCACAGGGTTCAGTCCTGGGTCCTCTCCTGTTTGGTATCTACTTCTCTGAAGTACAGGCTAACACAGAAGGCCTTTGGCTAACAAAGTTCGCAGATGACTGCAAACTAGGAGCCATAATCAAAACTCCTAACGATGTGGACATCCTACAAAAGGGCCTCACTGAGACAGATGCCTGGTGTCAAAGCCATGGCCTCAAGCTCAATGCCAAAAAGTGCATTGTCATCCCTTTTGGTAAAAACTCTGTACCCATGAACTACCACATAGGCGGTACTCAACACCGAAAGTGTGATAAGAGACCTTGGGACACAGATGGACAGTAGTCTCTCCTTTGATAATCACATCGCCACAGTAGTCAGGAAATCCTTCTATGTGGCACACCTCATGACAAAGGTTTCTCATCCAGGAAAAAAGAGGTCATTGTTCCCCTCTACTCATCACTCATTAGACCCATTATAGAGTACAATGCTCCTTTTGGTATGTACCTCAGAAGACAGTTACAACAACTGGAAAGGCCGCAGAAATACCTCACAAAGAGGATTACCGGCCTCAAACAGATGCCCTACGCAGACTGTCTCAAAAAAACTCCAGCTTTACTCTGTCACATATCACCTACTCAGAGGCGCTCTCTGCCTAACATACAAAGCTATGTCAAACCCAGAGCTGTTGGACATGCTCCACATAAAGAAATCCCAATCCCTCCGAGCTACACATTCTAGGGACCTAAACCTTGTCACCACAATAAACATAACATGCTGGAGGGATAGATTCCTGTCCCAGAGACTTCCCATACTTTGGAACAAACTACCTATCTATATCAAACAAAGCTCCTCATTAGCACTCTTCAAGAAAAATCTTGATAATTGGATGGGAGATAGGAAAGTCAGCCCGGGGATCACTTCTGTAGCTCTGCTTGACAGGGGCACAGGAAAATAATTTTCTTGGGTGGCAAAAGCCAGGGTACCGTTTGGCTAGGCTTATGTAGGCCCCAGAGCCAATAGCCTAGTACCTACCTATGAACCTATGTCACTGCCATTGTTAAAAAAATAATTTTACTTTGACCAGCTTGTCCTTTACTGTGGCTACATAAGATCCAAAGAATAGTGTCACTTTGTTATTTCCTTCCTTCTTAGGCCCATTTCTGAAAAAATATTACCCTCTAATTTCTGTACTCCATGTTGTACATGCTGCCAAGGGGTGATCTCTACTTAGATTTCCATACTAAGAATTACTCAGCACTCTTTCAACACCACCTAAATAAAACTACAGAAATACAAACAATTCTTCTACAAACCTAAACATAAGCTGTCACATCAGTAATACCAGCTGGTGTCACAAGTACCTAATTCATACCGCTCAACTGCCCAGATTTTCACAGAATATCCAGATTTTTGCCTCATATTTTTAGACAGTTCTTCATAACTTTTGTGGTTTTCTGAGTAATCATTGAGGACTGAAGTTAACAGATAATGACAGAGATTTGAATTTTAGATTTCAAATACTGCAGAAAATGTATGCTAATACAAAAGCTGTTGTTCTATCAATTTTTTACATTTGTAGGAACAATATTAAAAATGTACCCCTATTTTGGGCCTTTGTACTCCTGTTATGTTTGGCTTTGTCCAGATTTATTGTGCTAAGAGGTTGAGAGGTATGACTTAATCCAAAGTATCCTCCATTTCTAGAATAGTCTGTCCTTACATATCGGGCAGAGTACTTCCCTTGCAACCTTTAAAACCAGCCTAGATAAATGGATGGATGATCACACCTTTACACTTGGGATGTGTTAGGGAGAATCTGCTTAGAGTGTCCTGTTAGTCTCCTACCGCTACCAGCTGATGTGGCTGAGATTACTGATGGTCTCATTGGCTATAAGCTTAGTAAACATTTATGAACCTATGATATCTCATGTGAGACAGCAAATGTGACCAAATAAGTTCCACAACCAAGGCATCTATCACTGAAAACAAATCACGACATCCAAGGCATGAGGGAAGGTAAACAGAAAATACAATGCAAACCATGAATGCATGGTAAACAGGATACTCCAGTCAAGGAGTCAGGCATAGAAACCAAACACAGTCAAGGTATCCATCCTGGCAAAAAGAAAACTTCTTCCAAGGCATCTAGTATAGTATAATGAACACCACTTTCATGGTACCTAACACAATAAACAGGAAACCACTTTGAAGACATCCAGACTGGCAGAAATGATGCCCAGTGGAAAACATATACTGTCACAAATTAACCACCATAGTCAAGCATGTGCCATAATAGATAGGACACCTCATCTATGATATCAACATGCAGAATGGAACACCACTGTCAAGTCAAGAGTTAAAGGATATATGTTGGTCTATTCCTCTAAAATTTGTGGTTTTCTAGCAAATCACTGAGAACTGAAGTTACTAAATAATAACATACATTTGAGTTTCAGACTTCATATCTTTCACAAAAATGAATGCTAACACATTCCTGTTATTCTAGCAACTTTCTAAGTTTGTATGTGCAATATTTAAAATCTACACCTGGTTCTGAGTCTTTGTTCCCACCATTATTTTAGGCTTTGCCAAGATTTCATGAGCTAAGAGGTTGAGCAGTATGGTATTAGGTGTGGAAAAAAGTAAGTTATTGTCAGGGAATGCAGTATAGAAAACAGAAACCACATTCAGGACATCATGTGTAGCAAACAGAAAGCCATCATTAAAACCATGAACGCATTGCAAACAACCTATTCTAACCAAGTATCAGGCAATGCAAACAGAGTGCTACAGCCAAGATACCTATTGTGAAAAACAAATATCACATTCAGACCATCCTGTGTGACAATCATAACCCTGCAGCCAACACATCCAGTGTGGCAAACAGAGCAATTCATTCCAAGCATCAGACTTGGCAAATAAGCACAACATTAGACCTGAAGCATATCTGAGCAGATTACTGTTTTCCCACTTCTGAGTTCTATTTAAGGGACGGGAAGTGCTGTCAGTGATAGTTGCCATTAGGAAGACCAGAACACATTATATCAGTCTATTAAAAAAATGATTACAGCTCATGCATTCACCTTGTACAACAGTTACGCACCAGGTCAGTGTCTCTTAAATGGCCAAGTTTCCCCATCCCCTGTATCATTCTTCTGTGGATTAGACACTTTGGATTGAACTAACGTAATAAAGTCAAACTGCTTTCACTACCTGTCATGACGGATGACATCTTGTGGCACCATTGTTTCTGACACGTTAGCCACTGGAATAAATCAATCTAAGTCTCTTTGTACACCCAGCAGAAACATTTCATCTAGCTGATAGCTTTACATGCTTGTGACCTAAATGTATCTTGGTAAATAAATACCTCTGGTAACGTTTTTTCTCGGTCAGCAAAAATGTTTGCTGCTTATCATCTTTTTGAAAAGACATGTAAACAAGCCTTCTGTAAAGGGCTTTCACTTTCTCTTTTATGGAATATATTGCTGTTTCCTCACATCTTATTGTCCAAATTGTGGCAATTTCTCTAGGACAAGGCTGGCCATAGCAGACTAAATCATAACGTTAGGTAACTTATCAGATAGCCAGCTTGGTCTGGAATACCAAGTACTTCATTTTTTATGAGATCAAGATGTTTATGCTAAAAGCACTAATCAGTTACTGGCTCAGTAATCAGATTTTCTGGCATCTAATGATCCTTCTTGACTGACAGAATATTATAAAACAACAGTGACATTTTAGTTCAATATCTTTCATAGGGAATATATGAGCTCAGGATATAAAATGTATTTAGCATGCAGAATGCATGTTTTTCTGAACATTCTGCGCAGATAAGGAAAAGGGCAGCTAATGATCTGTTGTCTGGATGTGAGCTGTAAAATAAAGGTGTGCCAGATTCAGTACCATCAGGCAGGCTGACCTTTTCAGGGCAGAAATATAAACTACAAGGCAGTAAACAGAGCTTTAATAAGTGCATGAAACAGATGTGCAAACTGCATTAGGCAGCGCTTTGTTACTTCTGCATCAGACACCGTTGTCTGCTACAGCAGGATACTGGAATGTACCCTCACTTTTTTCTGCGACTTACATCTGATATATGGACAGAGCTGGAGTTTAATTTGTTCTAAAGCCTTGAACACAAGTTTCAAAAAAGAAAAGAAACACTCCCTTACAGATGCAGAGATGTGGTTTATGGAAGTTTTCAATAATGTATTTTCTAACCCTGACCTCTGCTGAAATTATCTGTATGGCATATCCTTTCGGCATCTTCGTTGAACGTCTCTGCATGCCAGACCCTTACAGCATTTGCTACCAATGCTTCCCCTACCATCCTACTTTTGTTTGAGATTACAGATGTATGTATCTTTTTTCTCACATATGAATAAAACTGCTCTGGGTTATCCTGCAACATAAAAGAAGCAAAACAAAACTCTACTCCCTAGAACCTCTCTTCACCCTAGAGAATGCTGACGTCTGTGCTGTCACTGAGATGTGGTTTAAAGCTATGGAGAGCACTCCAACAGTGCCAGGTTATAATGGCTTCCACAAATTTAGGACAGCTACTATACAGACAGGGACTAAAGGTGGAGGTGTCTTGTTTTACATCAAAAATATATATACCTCAAGTATGGTCAAACAGGACAATGTACTTGAACTTCTCCAAGTTCAAATCACCATAGAAAAAATCTGATATCATTTCCTTGCAAGCTATAGGTCCTTCATATGACCCAAGAAACACATACCATGTATGTATTTAATCATATTAGAAACATTCTCCATCCAACCCAGTACCATATTCATGGGTGACTAATTACCCCACTGTTTACTGGGAATCCTATACGACACCAAAAGTACAGGCACAGGGATTCCTGGATTTTCTAAACACAAACCCCATGGACCAGACTGTCAGTACCTCCCCCCTAGTGTAATGTCTTCTCTGGTAAGGCAGACCACCTGTAACCCCATATAACCCTGGAATGTAACCCTAGAATATTCAGGAACTACTCTAAGGCTAACTTCCTACTGTTAAGTGATAACCTGAAAAATGTTAAGCCCCCATAAACCCCGAGAAAACTGCTGCCTATGAGGAACTGTTCACAGAAACCCTATACAAGCATTTAATAGCTGCATACAGGCAGCTGTATCCACCAGGAAGAAGTGCAGAACTAACTCAAAAACAATCCACTTTGGTGGAATCAGAATGTCAACAGGCTGTATAACAGGAGGAAGAAGATCATGGCAAAAATAGGAGCTGCAACACCCAGTGGGATAAAAACACTTTCATCAATCCAAAACAAACAACTCAAAGGACAAATAAAGTCTACCAAAGCCAAATCTGAGGTAAATTTTGCCTTCCAGGCCAAGGACAACCACAAGGCATTTTTTAGCTATGTCCAAAACCTCAAAGACAATACACAATTGTGTGGAAAGCTCATTGTTAATGGAGTCAACTATACTAAGCCAGAATATATAGCAAACCTACTGGCCAACAAATTCAGCTCCAACTTTACCACTCCACCCGCCTTCCCTCAGGAAATCCCAGCAAATATAACTTCCCCTACTATCACTAGGGAACAGGTCCTTAATGCTCTCTCTAAGGCCAAGAACTCTGCATCAATGGGTCCAGACAATATTCCAGGATGCCTTCTAAATAGCATGAAATATGACATATTAGGCCTTCTGGGATTGCTATTTGACTGTTTCCAACAGGCTTTGTGCCACATGAATGGAGAACAGCAACACATATCCCTCTTGACAAAGGTGGGCCATCTACAGACCCTGAAAACTTTTAAACAAAGGTGGCATCTCGTTCCAAGGAGTCATTATTCTACTGTATTTGGCATTCATCAGACCTATCATTGAGTACAGTGCCCCCTTTGGTATGTACCTAACCAGGCATATCCAACAACTGGAGCATCCAGAAGTTCCCCACTAAAATAATACAGGGCATAAGTAACATGTCCTATGTAGACAGCCTCAGAGTCCTGTTCCTGTATTCTGTTCCCTATAGGCAGCTGAGGGGCCATCTGTGCTTGGCATACAAGGCATTGTCAGACCCCACTCTGATGGACCTCCTCCATATCCACAAAACAAACAGCACCAGAATTATCCATTCTAAAAACTTAAACCTGCCTGCGATATAAAATGGACCTGTGGGAGAGACAAGTATGTATCCCAGAGACTTCCACTTCTCTGGAACAGGCTCGCCATCCATGTGAAGCAGAGTTTCCCTAACCCAATTCAAATGTAACTTGGACAACTGGATGGGGAACAGGAAATTCATCTCTGGTTTGGCACCTATGTCTCTAATGGACACAGGCAGCCTATAAATGGTTCATCTCCCAGGCACCTGCTTGTAAATGATTCATTTCCCAAGTCTCTGCTTACACTTATGAATAGTACGAGAACTTGGCAGAGATTTAAGATACATGACTAGGCTTAAACAGGCCCTTGTGGACATTAGCCTATTAAACACCTATGAACCAATGAACCTTTGCTGTATCTGTAATCCTGTATACTGACAGCACTGTAACACAGCAATGTGTAAAATAAAACTGTAATCAAATGATAATAATGAAAATCCTTTTGTGAATAAAAAAATGAGGATGTTTACTATGTTGTTAAGCAGTGCCGTTCTATGTATGTGTATGCATGTCACATGCCACAGTGGAACACTTACCCAAAATCTGACATGTAAAAGGGAAAGAAGAAATCATATGGACACCACTCATTGGATACATGTCAACTGGCAGCGCTTTAATTGAGTGCTGAGCAATCAAACATAAATGAATGAAAACTTTCACCAAATCACAGAAGTAAACTTGTTTGCTAGAAGCAACCCCATGCACCCCCAATGTGGGGGGGGGAACACCTCCACACCACTAAACTTAAATATACCTACTCTGTGGTTGCACAGCAGTAGAGAAAAAATAAAACTCCACTTACAGTGGAAGGTGTTTTGTTTATTTCTGTTCAGTTGCTCAGCATCCGATAGAAGTACTCTTGATCATATGACTCATTCACCAGTTGAAGCAAATGAAGAACATTGAACAGTTGGTGTGAATTATACTCAATGCTCATAATCTACTTAAAGTCTTGATTCATGGTAAAGGTAGACATCCTGAAATTAATTAGTAGGTGGATAGCTAGCTATGTAATGTGAAACTAGGAGATTGGCAAAATCTGTCTCCAGGTTAGCAGTTTAAAGTAAATGCATTTCCATTTGGGTCACATTATTTGGCTGATAAAAAAAATGTGACGCCCTACTTTTCAGTGTCAGTTTGTGTGGGGTTTTATTTGGTTATTATTTTATTTATCTTTTAGGGATAGTCCAACTGTGAAAAACCCATTTTCAGCAGAGCCTTATTGAGTGAAGTTCTGTTAACAAAAATCAAATTTGTAGTTAAAAATGGTTCTGATATGAAGTGCCATATTCTTGAATGCCAACAAACTGAAAGGGCCAAAAAAAAAATACCCAAAACACAGAAAGGTGAAGAAATCAACTTTAATTGTTTTTTTGTATGGGGCAAGACCACCCCCCAACACACACACACACATATATATATATATATATATATATATATATATATATATATATATATATATATATATATATATATATATATATATACACACATACACACACACACACACACACACACACACACACACACACACACACCAACTCCATGGTCACACTGATTTGAACAAGGGTGAAATCTCCCAAAACAATGAAATCATTGCCAGTGCAGTTTCTAAATGTGTGCCGGCAATGATTTCCTATGGAAAATAATGTTTGGCACTATATACCTTTCTTACTTTTTTTTCTTCATGCTACTCAAGATCAAGCAATTTCACCTTAACTTAACTGTAGGGGAGAGATTACAAAGTGATACAACACATCCTATCTTAGCAGATATCAAAGACATATAACACATCACACTGGAAATAAATAACATCTGGCATCAGATTTGTCTGTATACAGTAAAAGCAGATTTCCTTAGTTAACACATTTTCTTACACATAGTTTTTTAGTAAATGTAGTTGACCTTCAACTATTGCTCAAAAAATACCTTTCAGGTGAGATGGGCATTTCAATACCATAGAACCCCTTTGCTATTGCAAACACTGGAATTTACAAAGCATAAAAGCAAAGTTCTGTCTTTCAAAGATATTACTGTAGGAAAAGCAATAGATATTTAGATTAAGAAGTTCAGAGTTTCCTTGCAGATTCTGCTAGGGTTCATAGGTTCATAGGTTGGTATTAGGCTATTAGCCCTAGGGCCTGTACAAGCCTAGCCATAACAATTCCCTGGCTATTTCTTCCCACACTATTTACTTCCCTGGACCCCTGTCTAGCAGGGTAAATCTGAAAACTAAATAGTATTCTCCAAGATCAAAAGATCATCAAGATTAAATCCTTCCCTAAAGCTAAAATGCAGAAGAATTACTTATTATGTTATTTTGTTTTACTACTTATGTTGTCTACTTATTTCGGGTATTTCTGCACTTATTATCTGCCTTTTGGCAGGTTTCATATTGAGCGACATCTGTGTATGTAAACACCCAGTCACAGATACTTCAGTAGTGTTTCATAAGTTTTGAATTTTTTTTTGTTTTCTTTTTTACATTGTTACATGCAAAGCTAATTGCCTTGATTAGGGTGGACTTTTATAAAATCGGTATAGGCCCCTAATTTCAGAATTGTAAAGTCAAAATGTAATTATAACAGCGTACAAATTGTACTTGCTAACTGCATGTAAGTTTTAGTCATTCTGACAGTAAAGTGGTTTATGTCAATATTCCCTTTACATATTAGCTTGAAAAGTATTTTCCCTGAATCCTGTATTTCAGGAAAGCAAATTTGCCTCTAACTAGATCATTTAAAAAAAAGCTACAAAGCAAATATTCTGACTAAAATTTTGGGCATGATACAGTTATATGAAAATTGATTACTGTCTGAGATGATCAAAAACAAAACTGTTACAGTGATTCAGCTTGGAAAGGCAGAATCACAGCAGTGCATTCTTCCTCTCTGTGTCATTATTTTTTATGATTCTTTAACACCTAATGGGAAATAACCTTCTTTATCATATATACACATTATATTCATTTTGAGTCATCTCAGTTCATCCTGGAAAATATGGCCTAGTACCACAATTTCTATTAGTCCTGGTTTGGCATTGTGAAATGGATTATCTCTACCTTTTCTAAATAACTCAGTACTCTATTTTGTGACATCTTTCCTACTGCATAGTTATTTAATTATATCGGAATAAAACATAATTAGCATAAGAAGCCTTACTACTCTATGTATAGTTACTATCTTATCTATGCTGACATTGTAAAGTTTAGTTTAATTTTATTCTGCCTGATATTGTTGATATTATATAACTTAAAGGATTTTGATTGTAGTGCACAGTGGATATAAAAAGTTTACACACCCCTGTTAAATTGCCAGGTTTTTGTGATATAAAAAAATGAAACCAGAATAAATCATTTCAAAACTTTTCCCACCTTTAATGTGACCTATAACCTGTACAATTCAATTGAAAAACAAACAAATGTGTTAGGGGAAAAATATAAAAAATAAAAAAACGTACAATACGCTGGTTGCATAAGTGCGCACACACACTTAAACTAATACTTTGTTGAAGCACCTTTTGATTTAATTACAGCATTCAGTCTTCTTGGGTACACACCTGCCATCAATTAAAGAGACTTTGATTAATCCCAAATAAAGTTCAGCTGTCCTAGTAGGATTTTCTTGACATGTACTCAGTTGTCTGCTACAGCAAAAGCCATGGTTTGCAGAGAGCTTGCAAAGCATCAAAGGGCATTGTTGAAAGGTGTCAGTGAGGAGAAGGGTACAAAAACATTTCCACAGCATTGGATATACTACAGAACACAGTGAAGACAGTCATCAAAAAGTAGAGAAAATATGGGGCAACAGTGATGTTGAAAAGAACTGGACGTTCCTCCAAAATTGATGAAAACACAAGATGAAAACTGGTCAGGGAGGCTGCCAAGAGACCTACAGCAACACTGAAGGAGCTGCAGGAATTTCTGGCAAGTACTGGTTGTGTACTACATGGGACAACAACCTCCCGTATTCTTCATATGTCTGAGTTATGAGGTAGGGTTGCAAGACAGAAGCCTTTTCTTACACAGAAAAACATCCAGGCCTGGCTAAAATTTGCAAAACAATACATCAAGTCTTCCAAAAGCATGTGGGAAAATGTGTTATGGTCTGATGACACCAAGGCTGAACTTCTTGGCCACAATTCCAAAAGGTATATTTCGTGCAAAAACAACACTTTGCATCACCAAAAGAGCAGCATCCCCACAGTGAAGCATGGTGGTAGCAATATCATGCTTTGGGGTTGCTTTTCTTTAGCTGGAACTGGGGCTTTAGTCAAGGTGGAGGGAATTATGAACAGTTCCAAGTACCAGTCAATTTTGGCCCAAAATCTTCAGGTGCTTGCAAGAAAGCTGAAGATGAAGAGGAATTTCACCTTTCAACATGACAATGACCCCAATCATACATCCAAATCAACAAAAGAATGGTTTCACCAGAGGTAAATTAAAGTTTTGGAATGGCCCAGCCAGAGCCCAGACCTAAATCCAGGAGAAAATCTGTGGGGTGACCTGAAGAGGGCTGTGCACAAGAGATGCCCTTGGAATCTGACAGATTTGGAGCGCTTTTGCAAGGAAGAGTGGGCAAATATTGCCAAGTCAAGATGTGCCATACTGATAGACTCCTACCCAAGAAGACTGAATGCTGTAATTAAATCAAATGGTGCTTCAACAAAGTATTAGTTTAAGGGTGTGCACACTTATGCAACCAGCTTATTGTACGTTTTTTATTTTTTTCCCGTAACAAATTTATTTTTCATTTGAATTGTACAGGTTATAGGTCACATTAAAGGTGGGAAAGGTTTTGAAATTATTTATTGTGGTCTCATTGTTTTATATCACAAAAAACTGGCAATTTAACAAGGGTCTGTAAACCTTTTATATCCTCTGTACGTACTGGAGTTTTTCTCCCAAGCCTCTGCTGAAAAGGAGCCTTTGTGCCCAGCCAGACTTCCCCAGTCAACAAATTTAAAATAAATAAAATAAAGATGAATGAATAAATAAATAAACATTACATCTATATGACAGCATTGTGGATTATATAATCCTAACCTGGTGCAGCAGAATAGTTTCTATCACACATACCTGGTAAAACAGCATGCCTTCTTTAATCCTACCCTTGTTGTTGTGTCTTTCGGCTTTTCCTGGTTATGGGTCACCACAGTGGAACTCCGGTCTGCTAATGATTGGCAGTAGATTTTTACATGCCGAATTGCCAGCCCTGACACACAACCTTCAACGAAGGTACGCCCATTCACGCATGTCTCCACACAGAAGATGCTCTAGCTGAGAATCGAACAGGACAACGTCTTACTGTGAGGTGACAACACTACTGCAGCACCACCAGCCCAGCAAAATGATTTATAGCATTATTCGCAGATAGAGAAATATGATATACATGATCGTGGACTCCTTCATGGCAAAGTATATAGTACCACAACCTGACACCATGGCATAGTTTACATTATTGTGATTGCATGTTTTACAATTTTTTTGCATACTTAACATTATTCTGACCTAGTATCACCACATGGTTTATATTATGAACAGTTAGTTCAGAGGACTAAAGATCCAGTCTGTTAATGAACTGCTTCCTGTGCCACGGACACAGGATTTGATTCTCTACATCTTCATTTTCCTAAAATACCAGTTCCTTTTACTTTAAGAGGGTTTTATTCTGCACTCTGATTCAACCCATTCAAGCTAGGAACAGCTGGTGGAATTCTTATTGTGTGTTTATTTGTTTGGCCTGAGGGCTTAACTGTGTAAAAGTATGTCATTCTACTGGTATAAAAAACGTATAAAAGTAGTATAGTTTGCCACTTGCAAACATGGTTTGCCATGCCTTGTATATACACAAACCTCTACATTTTAAGATCCTCTATAGGAAACACTTTCCATAGTCACCCACTGCTCATAGCTGCTCAAAGAGCTGCCAGTTTGCGCAGAGGGCAGCACCACTGCAGGTCATCTTATAGTATACTACTAAACACTCTACCCTGCTCCTTCCCATCCACTAAGGGTCTGCTATAATGCGTAGGCGTGTCCCTATTCTCTCTTTTTGTGGCCTGGTGGATCTGGGCATCCTGATACAGTGTAGTAACTGCCTCATGTTCACTGACAACCACTTAATTTTAGAACAGGCAAACACAGTATGTGAGAGATGCAGGTACACAATGTCATTGGAGGCAAAGCTCTCACAAAGATACATGGAAACTGTAAATCAGGTAGTCAGTGTTACTCCCAAAACACTCATTACCATCACTAAGGAACAAACACATAGACCCACATATGCAGAGGTGCTAACATTTAATCTACCCTGTGAAGGCTGCCAGCCTAGCTAGATAGAATTTTGTAAATAATTCTATGTCCTTGTAAATATTAATATGATCCACATGCTTGTGTAGCAAATGTAAAGAAAACATGAAAAGAAGATGCTGACTCTTCTCCATAGACATTCAGGTAATGGGGGAAGGGAGTAACTGGCCCCAGACGCACAAAAGGTCAGTAAATTTCTTCCACAGTTTACAGAGGGAGATGATTTTGATAGTTTCATTCATATGTTTGAGAGGGTATGTAAACAGTATGATGTTGACCAAAAGCTATGGGTATGTTTCCTGACCTCCTTATTCCATGGTAAAGCTGTAACTGTGCTGTCTAAGCTATCTGATTGTGATTTTTTTAATTATACTGCTGTTTAGAATTGTTTGCTAAAATTTTTTAACACCTGACATTTATAAGAAAAAGTTTCATGAGCTTAGATACAAGGCAGATGAAACTGTGTGTGAATATGTTGCTGAACTGAGCACTTATTTTCATAGCTGGGTGAGTGGATGTCAGGTCACCACTTTTGAAGGGCTGGCAGACATTTTTGTGAGGGAACAAGCCCTTAGCACTTTGCCTGAGGACATGAGGATCTGGTTAGCTAATAGACAATGTGCTACTTCAGATGAGCTGGGGAAGAAGGGAGACCTATACATAGCAAGCAGGGCATCACTGCACAGGAAAGGGACACCCAGTACTGCTCATGGGTCTAAAGGAAGCCATGGTGGGGAGCCCAGACTGCCCCAACAGAATCTTCCAGTAGCAGGGGAAGACACTAGTCCAGGTACATGTCCAGGACCTAGGGTTAAATGTTTTGAATGCAACCAGTGGAGCCATGTGGCATACAGATGTCCTTGGAGGCAAGGTGTGGAACAAAAGGTGAGACAGCCAATAAGTGGGAAAGACAAAATGCCAATAGTAGGTTGTTTTGAGACAACAGAGGTACCAAACTACCATCTTACAGATGTCCTGATAGGGAAGGAGTTTGATGAGGCAGTACCATGTGTTTATGCAGTTATACGCAGTCAGGCTTGGAGACAGGCATGCGGGTCTGGTAGCCTGGGGGAGACCCATACAGACCACACACTTGCAGCCGGGATTGGTGAGGTGGTTACTTCAGGGAGGCAGCTACTCTGTAGCAGTGAGACCAAAGGTAAGCCACAGCTGCTTGTGGGTACTGATGTTCCCTTGGACAGAGCGACTGCAAGGGCAGATGCAAGTAGTAGTAACCAGGCTGACCATGAAGCACCGCTGTCAGTGGATACCAGGCTTCCCTGTGGAAGGGGAGCTGGGAAGGATTACAAAGAGAGAGTTGAGACAGGCTCAGCTCTCAGACCCTACATTACAAGGCCTGAGGGAGGTAGCTAGTGAGGCACCTGATTTTCAAGGGAAGGGAAAATCTGTATACTGGGACATCGGGCTACTGTATAGAGTGGACCCCTGAGGGAGGGCTAGAAAGTGAGAGGATACAGCAGATGGTAGTTTTGTGTAGAGACAATTTAAGCTCTAGAGGTACTTGCATGTATTTGGTGATACTGTACAAAACCACTCCAACAGCCTTGCTGCTCATCACACTTACTAACTGGATAATGATAATATTGCGCAGTAAAATTAGACACCATTTGGTAAGAGCCTTAGTAGCTGATAAATAGTGGTGGCAGTGATTTCTACCTTATAGTCTGGAGAGAAGGGGGCATAGCTGGAGAACCTGTGCCAGCCTTCCCCAGGAGTGTCTGTGTTTGTATATAACTCATATCTCAAACTGTGGGTGTGTCAGCTACTTGGTCAGGGACACTAAGCAGTGGTTGAACAGAGAGGGTGCTGGAGGTTTTAGCTTGACCACTAGGCTGAGATCTGGACCCTATAGCTGTGCCACTGGGGAGTTGTATTGGGGATCTGAGAGAAAGGGAGAAAACAGCCCCAGACTGACTGTGATTTCTGTCTGCTCTTAAGGGAAATTGTACTTTACTGAATGTGTACATGTTATCTTCCCAATGTGGATGCCCCTCACTGGTGCTAGTGATGATGATTGGGGCTCCTTGATTGCTGGGCCAATGCACGGGCGTCACATACCCAAACCTCCAAGACCTCCTAAAGGCATCTCTGTGGCCCTGCACACACTCAGAAAAGACAGCATCTCACACAACACAACTCTGAAAATCATAGTAGCCCTGCTTCCAAGCTCATAAGGCAACACACCACACAACCTGACATTCTGGTTACTGGGGATGCCATTGTGAGGCATACTGATGTTCCCCTTACTAGGCTAAACAAGTATAAGATCACATTGAGCTGTCTGGAGCCAGGATCTGCCAGATCACACATGCACTTAGGTCTTTAAACCACAAGTATCAGTTTGATAATGTCATAGCCCATGTGGCATAAATGAACTAAGACATACCTCACTGGAATGTATGAAGAGAGACATGATGGTGCTCTCCAAATATTTCCCAGGTGGGTATGAATCAAGTCTTGAGAAGCATCCTACCTTTGCCAGTGATGATGTCATACTACCATGAAAAAATGATTGACTTTAACACTTAGCTTACTTGCTGGTGTCACAACAAGGGGATCAAATATCTGTCAGCCTGGTGAGACAGACAAACCACAATGTTTTGCCAGAAATGGTTTGTACTTGTCACCACTGGCTTCCAATACTGGCAAAGACTTCCTCTATTCCCATAGAGTCTTGACCGTGCCAACTTGTTACACCCTCCAACATAACAAAAATCACTCACTGCCACCTAAAGGCACTGCTACTCAGTGCTAGTAGTTTAAATAATAACCTGCACACCCTGGAAGCATTCCTCACCCTGGAGACATATTTGCAGACAAGGAAACATGGTTCAGCACCATGAAGAGTACCCCAGCTATCAAAGGCTATAATGCCTTTCACACATTTCAATCCCCTCAGCTCAGGATAAAACAAAGGGAGGAAGTGTCTCGTACACTGGTCCAATAACATAACTCACTCGAGCTGCTCTATGCCCAACTACTAACCATAGGTGCAACTCCCTATTATGTTCTTGCTAGTTACAGATCCCTCCCTTAACATGAGTCTGGAACCCAACAGCTTCTACCTAAACCTACTGGAATCTCTTAACATTCACCCTAACACTAGACTTATGAGTGACTTCAACTACCCTTCAGATAACTGGGAGACTTATATGACCCACAATTCACTTGCTCATAGGTTTTTGGACTTCATCAATAAAAACACCCTGGAGTAACTAATTAGCTCCCAACTAGATGTACAAGTATCCTAGACCTAGTACTCAAACATGGGGGGACGCTGCTCTTTCCTGTGCAGTAAGTCCTCCCTGGTAAGATCTGACCACAAAATGATCTCCTTTAGTATTAAGACTAACCTAGAACACCCCATCAAACTCCAAACCTGTTAAGAACGTTGCTAAGGTCAATTACTTCAAACTAAGTGACAACTTATTAAACTTCCAAGCCCCTTCAAACCCAGACACTGAGGCCAACTCTGTGTCGTACACAAAAACACTGTACAACCATATTCATAGCTATATAGAGGACGCAGTTCCTATCCAAGTGAAATCTATAATTACTGGCAAAAATAAACCATCTGGTGGATCCTAGAATAAATGGGCTATTCAACAAATTAAAAAATCCTTTCCAAAGCCAAGAAGGGACTACAAAACAATACAAAAAGACATGCATCAGTATAAACAGACAAACTAGAGAGCTAGTTAAATCTGCCAAAGAAAACTATGAGACAAATAGAGCCTCCTAGATGAAAGATAACCATAAGACTTTTTCTAATTATGTTCGTAACCTCATTGGAAATGTTCAGCAATGTGCAGAGTTAATCATGAATGGCAACACTTACACCCCCGCTGAAACTATAGCAAACCTGCTAGCCAATAAGTTTAGTTCAAAGTTGTCCCGCCCAACATCTCTTACCATATCAAAAGTGATACCTACAACCATCCACTACTGGTCAATATGAGGAAGCAGGTCCTTATTGTGCTTTCTAAAACCAAACACATAGCCTCCATGGGTCCCAACAACATTACAGGATGCTTCTTAAATAGATTAAAACAGGATTCATCAGGGCTACTTGAAACCCTCTTTAACTACAGCCTCTGGACGGGCTTTGTCCAAGAGGAATGGAGGACTGCAACAGTCATCCTTCTGCACAATGAGGGCCCATCCGCTGACCCTGGAAATTACAGACCTATAAGCTTGACTAGTCTTATCTGCTAGGTCATGGAGAGAATTTTCATGGACCTGATAAATAATGACATAGGAAATATCCAAACTCAGAACCAGACCTAATTTGTCTTTGTCAAAGGGAGATCTTGTCTGCTCAGTCAGGTGGACTTGTTTTAGAAAGTCACCAGAGCCATGGATGCGGGTAGAACAGTACACACACTGCTTATTTAGACCTGCCCAAAGCTTTCAACATAATCCCCCACTTGGGAATTACAGATAAACGTACTGCATTAGGCATAAGCCCCTACATCATCATGTGGGTAGCAAACTGGCTCACTGAGAGGACACATGTTTTCCAGATAGGCAAATCCACTTCTGATAAGAAACCTGTTACTAGTGGTGTCTCACAGGGCTCAGTGTTGAGACCCTTCTTGTTTGGTCCACACTTCTCTGAAGTGAAGACCAATGTTGGGGCCTCTGGCTCACCAAGTCTGCCAATGACTGTAAGCTGTGAGCAATCATTGAATCCCCAAATGATGTTGACATCTTACAAACAGGCCTAAAAATGATAAACAACTGGTGCCAAAACCATGGTCTGAGACCAAATGCTAAAAAATGTGTAATTGTACTCTTCAGTAAATCAGATATCCCTGCAAATTATAGATAGCACACCCATAAAAGTACATTCAGTAGTGAGGGACCTAGGAACACAGATAGATAGTAACCTAAACTTTGACAACCAGGTAGCTGTGGTAGTGAGGAAATCCATCTCTGTGGCTCCACTTATAAGTAAGGGTATGATATCTAGGTCAAAGGAAGTCATAGTGCCATTGTATTTAGCCCTCATAAGGCCCATAATCAAATACAAAACTCCCTTCTGCATGTACTTAATCAGGCACTTACAACAACTGGAGTGGCCCCAGAGGTTTCTCACTAAAAAACTTGCAAAACACAAGAGACATGTCTTATGTGGACTGACTAAAGGCCTATTCTTTTACTCTGTCTTATATTATTTATTGGAAAGTGACTTATGCCTGACATACAAGGCATTCTCTGATTCAGTCCTAATGAAAATGTTACATATTTGCAAGAAAAATTATATGAGGGTTATATATTCCATGAACCTGAATCTTACTTGTGCCTCCAACAGAACACGCTGGAGAGCCAGATTCATATCCGAAAGGCTACCTCTTATATGGAAAAAACTTCCCATCTTCATCAGACAAAGCCCATACCTTATGGGTATATATGGATAAATGGATGGGAGACTCTAAATTTCCTTCCTGGGTATTGCCCATATCCCTTATGGACAGTGGCAGTCTGTAAAATGCCTCAGATCTCAAACATCCAAAGACCCACTACCCCAATATTTCCCCATCCCATATCTGGAGAATTAAGATAAAATATTATCATATTTTGGGTATTAGCTAGGCTTGTAAAGGTTCTTGCAGCATCAGCCTAGTAATCACCTATGAACCTATGAGCAAGTCAACTAATCAGATAATGCTTCCAGGTTTTCACAAAAAATAGGCAATTTGTCCAGTTCAGTTACCCTGCAACAAATAGGTAAAATAAAAATAAACAGCTGTCACTACATGGGTTCCATTATTTTGACTAGGTCTCAATGCATGGCTTACATGACTCTGACATTTTATCACTGCATGGTTTACATTATTCTGGCCTCATACCACTGCATGATTTACATTATTCTTGTGTGGTATTTGCATGACTTGGTATTTCTTTTTGGTTTACATTATCCTGCCCTGGTATCACTGCACGGTTTACACTACTCTGACTCAGTATCACTCTATAGTGTACATTAGCCTGACCTGGTATCATTGTGTGGTTTACATTATTCTGAGCTGATGTAACTACACAGTTTGCACCAGCCTGACCCAGTATCACTGCATACCTTACATTACTCTGTGTTGGTATCACTACATGGTTTACATTAGCCTGCCCTGGTATCACTGCACGGTTTACACTACTCTGACTCAGTATCACTCTATAGTGTACATTAGCCTGACCTGGTATCATTGTGTGGTTTAATTTATTCTGAACTGATGTCACTATGTGGCTTATATCAGAATTCATATCTGCATTGTTTACATTTTTCCTGACCCAGTATCACCGCATAGCTCACATTACTCAGAGTTGGTATCACTGCGTGCTTTACATTATTCTTGTCTGGTATTTGCCTGAATTGGTATTTCTCTTTGGTTTATATAACCTGGCCTGGTATCGCTGCATGATTAACATTATTCTGACTCGGTATCATTGCCTAGTGTACATTAGCCTGACCTGGTATCATTGTGTGGTTTACATTATTCTGAGCTGATGTAACTGCATGGTTTGCATCAGCCTGACCCAGTATCACTGCATAGCTTATATTACACAAAGTTGGTATCACTTCATGTTTTACATTATTCTGACCCAGTATCACTCCATGGCTTGCGTTACTCTGACCAAGGAGCACTATGTAATTTCCGACCTGATCCAGTGTCACTATATGATTTATATGAACCTGACCTGTAATCACTGTATGGTTTATATTATTCTTATAAATTTATAGATTTATAGATGCGTATGAGGCTATCACTCAGACAGACCATTAGGAGCTTGGCCACTGGAATTCCTACTGTTTGTTCCCTCTGTCTTAGTATCTAAGGAGCTATGCCAATGGTGAATTACAGATCTCTGCCCACTCTTCCAGCTGGATTTAAAGAGATTTCAGGCCACAATTTTGTTTGAGATAGAGTGGGAGCTTATTCAATAGATAGGGGATCCTTTGATCGTGGTATCTATCCCATCAGCAGATTCTCTTCATATTATGCTGCAGATTAGATCTCTAGAATGGGTAGTGGTGGTGCTACCTGTTTTAGAAACGTCAAAGGTCAGACATTACAGGGTCATAAGGAGCCTTGCAAGCTAAGCAATGGTTGTCACATAGAATTCTGAGTTTACTATCAAATTTATGAATGTAACTCCGTCGACTGCACTTTTGTCGAACACGGAAAATCAAAAACGGTAATGTCGAACTCCAAAAGCCAACCTAGGAATGGGTTTTAACATGGGTCGAGATAGGGGAGAAGTATGTAGTTCGGCAATAGCAGTGAACACCTATCTCAACCCATGTTAAAACCCATTCCTAGGTTGGCTTTTGGAGTTCGACATTACCGTTTTCAATTTTCTGTGTTCAACTAAAGTGAGTCGACGGAGTTACATTTGAAAATTTGATAGTAAACCGAATTCTGAAGGTGAATGACTGGATTGCTTGGGCTATTAGCTATTCTCTGTAGCTAAAAGAATTCATATCTGAGATTTTCTCGGTTGATAAAATTGTGTTTATTTCTAACTGGGCACTTTATTTGGATAGATACATGCCAAAGAGAGCATTTTATTCTACTGTAGGTCTAATAAGGGAGAGGTAGAAAGGGAAATAACTTCTTTGGACCTGAAGTTTATGCCTTTAGTTATTTATTTTGCTAGGCAATTATATTTTATATGTGGGGATCAAAGAATCATTTGTCATCTATATGTACAGCTAAGATTCTTATGACAGCATCTGTTTTGAGGGGGTATCATTTATGATTTTAAAAGGTAGAGATAACTTTTCCCTAAAGAGAATAAAACTCTATTTCATCACATTGATTTTGAGAAAATGGGCCTGACACCAGGAGTTTGTGTGGGTTATGCCCTTTCAGAAGATATGGATATCTTGTGGGGAACTGATGAGAACTCCATTTGCAATCAGCAACCTTGGTCAGATACTTTTGATGTTGCCTTGGACATCAGTGTGGTACACTCCAAAAGAGTTTCCAAGAAAAAAAATTGTAAGTCTGCAGTAGCAGCTGGCTCGAAAGGAGGTAAAGTGAGCTTTTCCAAAACAAAGTTAAGGTCCCAGGCAGGGGTAGGAGCTCTCTGGGTAGTCTCAAGTTCTTTGCCCCTCTGAGATACTGTTTGAGCAGGGGATGAAGAGGGGTGGATCTGTGTTATAGTGAGCTGAAATAGCTGAAGTGTGGATTTTAATAGAGGAGAAAGACAGGCCCTTGTGAAGCATCTCAGATAAGTATTGTAAAATCTGATGTAAATTGGGTGCTGCTGTGCTCATCCCTAAAGATTAGTTCCAGGCACAGAAACTTTTCCATTTGTCAGCATAAGATTTTCTAGTACTAGGTCTTCTCGCCTCCAAGATGACATCCATCACAGGTTTGCTGAGGAATACTAAGGATGAATTTAGGTGATTAGCCAAGCTGCAAGATTCAGTGTTGGGAGCTGAGGGTGCAGAATTTGGTTCTCCTGCTGAGACAGTAAGGAAGGTGTCTGAGGCAGGTGCCATGGAGATATTTGTGACACACTGTGCAGGAGTGGATACCAGTGTTGGCGTGGCCAGTCTGGAGCAATCAAAATCATTTTTGGTTTGTCCTGTATGACTTTTAGCAGAACTTTGAAGAGCAATGGCAGAGGAGGAAAGGCATAGACTGATAGGTTTTTCCAGCTGAAAGACACAGCATCCGCTTTCCAGGCTTTTTTGTGAGGAGTCCTTGTGCAAAATTTGTCCAACTGGTAGTTCTGAGGGGAGGCAAATAGATATATGTCTGGGCTCCCCCATTTGCTTGTCAACATGTTGAAAATCCATGGCTCCAGTTTCCACTCATGTGGGTCCATGAGATTTCTGCTTAGTCCGTCTGCCAATGTATTCAGTTTTCCTGGCAGGAATTGAGCTTGTAGTTGCACTTGGTAGCTCAAGGCCATGTTCCACAATGCCATGGCTAGTCTGCAGAGGGGGTAGGAATGTGTACCCCCCTGCTTGTTTATGTACCACATAACCGTGGTATTGTCCGTCTTTACCATTAGTTGTCCTGGATGAATGTAGTCCTTGAAGGCTGTCAGTGTAATCTGCACAGCTAACATTTCTTTTTGATTGATATGTAGGTGCATTTGATTTGGTTTCCATTTGCCCTGAATGCACTTCCCTGCCAGGTGAGCCCCCCTCCATGCATAGTCTGATGCATCTGTAGTTAGGGTTTGGGTGCCAGGGGGTAGTGTGAATGGCAGTCCCTTGTTTTGGTGGCAGGCCTCTGCCCACCATAGGAACTCCAGGTGTAGGCAAGGTATGATAGGAATCATTGTTTCCAGGCTGTGACAATGCTGACTCCATAGACTTTTTAAGTACCACTGAAGTTTCCTCATATGCAGTCTTGCATATGGAATTAGAAGAATGCAGGAGGTCATGAACCCCAAGGCTTGCAGTATTTGTCTTGCAGATAGCAGGTTTTTGTGGCCACTTCTTTGAAGTAAGTTACCAAATGAATTTGCTTTTCTGGTGTGAGGAAAGCCATCTGGGCAGTTGTATTCAAGCTTGCACCCAGGAATGTAATCTGTTGACGGGGTACCAGTTGTGATTTATTTTCGTTTATGGTGTACCCTAGACAAGTTAGAACCCTTTTTACAAACGCCAGATGATTTATGAGTATGGCCTAGTTTTCTGCCTGAATTAGACAATCGTCCAGGTATGGATGTATTTGAATATTCTTTGCCTGCAAAATGCAATTACTGGAGCCAGGCACTTTGCGAATACCCTGGGCGCAGTAGACAAGTCAGAGGGCAGTGCAGAGAACTGATAATGCAAGTAGCCTGCTTTGAAGCGTAGGTATCTTCTGCAAGATTCCCTGAATGGGATATGCAGGTAAGCCTCTTTTAAGTCGAGAGTTGCCAACCAGGCATCTTTGCCTAGTATAGGAAGTAACTGGTGAAGAGTCAGCATCTTGAATTTTGGAATGTCCAGAAAGGTGTTTAGAGTGGACAGGTCCAGATTTGGATGCCATGATTTGTCTTTTCTGGGTACCAGGAAAAGCCTGGAATAGAAACCTTGTCCCTTTTCCTCTTCTGGTACTGGTTGAATAGCCTCCATGTTTAAGAGGGAAAGTACTTGTTTCTGAGCCTCTGCCCACTGATTTGGGGGCAGGTCTGGCCACCCGTTTTGTGTTGGCAACATGTGGAAGTGAAATCTGTATCCCTGGGACACTATATTTAAACCCATTTTCCCTGGGTTATGAGTTCCCAGTTTTCTGTATGAAGAGCAATCTTTCCTCCCAAAGGGTCAGCTAAAAGGTAAGTACTTGGTAATTTTAAAGGAAAGTCATTGAGACTGTTTACCATAGGGGGGTGTCTTGTTATTTCCAGATGTAGAAGTGGAGGCTCCCCCATTAGTTCTTTGAGTCCCTTGAGACTGAAACTTGGTGCTTTTGGTGTGTCTGGGTTTGGTTTGAGAGGATCTGGAAGGAGCTGGAAAGGACCAGTTCTTAGTAGGCCAGTGCCTACTAAATCTTGGAGGTTGCACTTGTAAGAAATCTTTTACAGTTTGCATAGATTTAGCTTTATCTTCCATCTTTTTTAGAACGTCTTCAGCCTTATTGCCAAACAGGTGGTCCTGATTTAAAAGAGCATCCAACAATTTTGCTTTAACATGATCATGCAGAGATTGCTCCTTAAGCCAAGCATGCCTTCTAAGCACAGACCCAGTAACAGCAGCCCTGCAAGAGGCCTCTAAAGAATCAAAACCACATTGCAAAGTATGTTTTCCAACTTGTTTAGCAGAATGCAATAAATCCTGTAAATCTTTATTTTCCACACAGTTAGAAATCAACATAATTTTCTGTTTAAGCAGTCCCATAATATGCTGTTGATATTTTAGCATATGAAATTGGCAGTTTAAAGCCCTTTTTACCCCATCTATCCAGCGCCCTGGAGTCTCTATCAGAAGGGGTAGAATTTTTAGCAGTAGAAGCCTTAATGCCCTTGGGCCCCTGAGAAATGGTTTCTGGGTCCGCAACAGGACTTTTGAAAAGGAACTTGTGGGACTCAGGAACCCTGTAGTATCTGTCAGGTTTACTAGGAGCCTGAGGCAGGGAATCAGGGGCCATACTGGATTCCGAAAACACATCTTCAACTATGTCTCGTACAGTAGGTATAGCCAAAGGTCTATGCTGAGGTAGAAGAAGGAAATCCCTAAGCCTCTTTTTAGATTCAGAAAATTCCTGACTTTCCCAGTGGAAATGCTCCCATAAGGTATGTAAAGTTTCCCCAAAAGAAAAGTCCTCAGGGGGAGAAGCAGAGAGAATGGAATCCTCTGCATCAGAATCCTCATAAGTAGGAATGGACAAATCCAGGTCATTGGAAGAATTGGAAGAAACAGAATCCTGATCAGAAGATTCATAGTCAAGCTCAGTCCTAGGCCTCTTAGAAGGGGGGGGGGGTTGACTACCCCTGATTAGAGTAATAAGTCTTCAGCCATTTTGATCATTTGTTTTTTAAGCATAGGGGCCTGAACATGTGGCCTGGGCATCATTTTTTTAGACATAGATCGAGATTTAGGCCTTAAAATAGAAGGTGGAGTCAGTTTAATAAGCAAGTCTGTAGGCCTGAATACACCCTCAGAAGCTGGTGCCTGCACAGCGGCTCTGGAACCATCCAAGGTAGAGACATCCATGGGTTGCATAGGTGAAGCATCTCGCGGCATACCAGACTCCGATTTGGTCTCAGTAGAGGCCTGTGAGTCAGAAGTAGCGGGTATCTGGGGCAGCGAAAGCGCCTCACTGAGTACCGGCAAACTGGCAACTGGCTTAGGAGAAGCGTTGTCAGCAGTTTTGGACCTCAACGGCCTGTCTCTGTCTTTTTCTTTCCATTTTTTTTTAATTCTGGTAGTTGGGTGGCCAACTGATGTCATTTCTGGATAATTAAACCGAGAACCAAAATATTTAGAGGCAAAAATGTACTGACGACGGATAGTGCGCTGATTAAATAAAGCACAAAACTGACAGCAAGGTATGTCGTGGTCAGGGCCTCGGTAAGGAATACAGTACAAATGAAAATCTTTATGAGGTATTTGCTTTCCACAAGTAATGCAATTATTAACTTTTACTGACATCGGAAGGAGTAAGAAAAAGTTTCCCCAATGGGGTACTTAGCTTTAAGTTGAAGACTTCTGTTCTGAAACACGAAAACGAAAATTTCAGGAGTCGGCCAACCGGCACTTGTGAACTGCTTCTGCTTTGGGCACCGCACGGCAAGAAAGACTGATGTAATGGTGTTGGCTGCATGTTTTATACCCCTGATGACCTGGCATCATGGAAGAAGGGACAGAAACCGAAACAGGACCCAAGACTTTGTTAATCAGGCTGACTAAGGGCAACCTGTCAGCAGATTACCCAAATGTAATCACTGCAACAGTGAAGCATGAAGAATATCTAGTATCATGGTTTACTTTAGCCTTACCCAGCATCATTGTATTGTCTACCAGGTAACCTGATATCACCACATGGTTTACATTATTCTGACTTTTTATCACCAAATGGTTTACATTATTTTAATCTGGTATCATTGCTCTGTTTACCAGGTAATCTGATATCACTACACAGTTTACATTATTCTGATATAGTATCACCACATGTTTTGCATTATTCTGATCTGGTATCATGTCATTGTTTACAGGTAGTCTGATATCACCACGTGGTTTACATTATTCTGATCTGGTATCACTGCATTGTTTACCAGGTAACCTGATATCACCACATGGTTTACATTATTTGGACATAGTATCACCACATGGCTTACATTATTCTGATCTGGTATCACTGCATTGTTTACCAGGTAACGTGATATCACTGCATGGTTTACATTATTCTGAAATAGTATCACCACATGATTTGCATTACTCTGATCTGGTATCACTGCATTGTTTATATTAGCCTGACTCAAAATCACGCCATGGTTTACATTATTTTTACTCTGACCTTGTATCACTGTATGGTTTACAGTCAACCTGTCTTGGTACCACTGCACATTTTACATTATCTTAACTTGGTATTATCATGTGGTTTACATAAGCCTGATCTGGTATCACTGCATGGTTTGAATTAGCCTAACCTGGCATCACCATATAGATAGTTTCGATTATGAATCATCATATGGTTTATATTAGTCTACCCAGTATTATCCCATGGTTTACTTGGGCCTGACCTAGTGTTACTGCATGGTTTACATTATAATGAATGAGAATCTCTGCATGGTTTATATTATCTTGATCCTACAACACTGTATGATTTAAATTAACCTGATGAAGTATCACTACATGATTTACATAATTCTGACCTAATGTCATCACATGGTTTATATAAGTCTGGGTTGTTATCACTGCATCACTTACATTAATCTTGGCCTGACATCATAACGTTGTTTACATTAGCCTCTCTTGTTATACTAACATATTGCACAGCATTCTGATGAAGAACCATTCAGTGCTTTTCCTTATTTTAACTTGAGATTATGGAATGGCATATTATCATGGACTGACTTCACCATACTGTACATATTATCATGGCCTGGTGACATGGAACTGTTCACATTAGCTTGATATAATATTGCAACATTGTTTGTAGTATCTTGGCCTGGCACAATGGAACATGTTGTTTTATATTACCCCAGTGTATTACTGCTGTGTGGGTCATAATAACTTGGTTGGTTGTCATGGAATTGTCAATATCTTCCAGATCTGTTACTACTGCTGCATTTTATATTATCCTATCCTGAGAAAGTGCATTTGCTTCAGAAGCACAGGTACTAAAACTGGAATGTTATTTAGGGGATCCTATCCTGTCAATGTGGTGTGGTTTTCTTAGCAGGAGCGAATATACAGTTGTAGAAATAGGCGTAGAGTCAAACTGCAAACAAACTACTGAAAAACAACAAGAAATAGGTAGGCAACAGTAATTCTTAAACTTTTATGGTTAGCGCTTTCATCAAGTATTCTTTCACTCAACTTCATCAGACATTAGTTAAAGCAATGGTAGCCATATTAAAACTCAAATTCATAGTCCCATGTTCAGTCACCTCACATGTCACCTGATACAATTCTCATTTCTATAACACATGTACCTACAAACTGTATAAACAATTGTGTAAAAAATTGACTATTGACTTAATACTCAAATTCATATGTACAAATACAAAGAATACATAAATATACATGAAAAAGCCAGCTAAAACATCCAAAAAACAATATTTGTTTTTGTGTACATAAAAATTGTTACATGTCACTAATCAACCTGAATAAATTTCAGCTGAATGTCATAAATTCATGTACTTGTGCATAAGGGGGGGAGAAGCTTATGTGTATATAACAAACACAAAGAGTGCCCCAAATTATGTGTCTGTTCACCTGAGTATTAGCATTGTGTTAACATTTTAAACTCCTCAGTTTTAAGACACATGCCAAAGAGCATACGTCGTTCAACCCTGGTGTCACATAGGCCTTGGTTCTAAGCTGCCAAATCAGCTCCTTCACCTCAAGTTTTAAGCCTAATGGACCACCCCTGATGTCAAATTCAATTTGGTCAATCTCCCTGAATGTGAAGGAATGACCAGAGTTTTCTACCACATGTTTTGCAAGAGCATTGTCTGTTTTGGCTTTCCTAATGTGGTAAATATGCTCGTACACTCTTTCACTTAGTTTACACTCAGTCTTGCCAATGCAAAAACCCATACAAGACTGGCAGGAAGTGAGGTAAACAACCATAGTGGAATTGCAATTAAATCTGCCCTTGCAAGTGAATTTTTCATCCAAGATGTTAAATCAGTTACCTGTTTGCATAAACCTGCAATAAGAGCAGGCTTCGCATTTGTACATACCTGGAATATGTATCATCTTTGGGGGTGGCAGTTCCAAGAGGTTTTTCAAATTAATCCCCCTCCTGTAAACTACATTTGGTGCAGGTCCAATTTAATAAATTCTTTATCTATTTGGAAAATGTTCCAATTCTTTTGCAAAATCCGTCTAATATTTTCACCATCTGAACTAAACGTAGTAATGAATGCATACCTATAATCGACCCTTAGGTTACTTTCACCTCCAACAGGTACCCTATCATCAATACTCATTCCCTGACTGCTGTTATCTAAAATGGCTTTAAAATGGCCATTTGTCCTTTTATTTTAAACTTCCTCAAATAGGTTGCTCAACATGTCTACAGGGTAGGTATCCTCTGTTTGTGAACATTTGCAATAACAATCTACACTCCTCCTCAAAGTCAATGACCGTAGTACATATTCTTGCGGCCCTAATTAGTTGTCCCTTTACTACAGACCTTTTTTGATGTTGGGGTGGGCACTACTGTAATGGAGGAAGGAGTTACAATAAGTGTCTTTCTGATGTATTTTGGCTAAATACTGTTTGTTGGCACTATCCTTCCTTAACTCAACATCAAGAAAAGCTGTTCTTTCCGTATGAAGTACGTGGGTGAATACCAGAAAATCCATTGTGTTGTTGCAGTATGTCATAAATTCCTTAAACGTACTTTCTTCTCCCTTAAAGATCAAAACAATATCGTCCAGAAATCTGGTATAGTAATGAATCTCTCCCTTAAATCTGTTTATGGTGTTATGCACAAATTGGTCCTCCCAAAAGGTCATTACAAGGTTAGCAAAACTGCCCCCCACTGGGAACCCCATTGCCACCCCACTGTTCTGTAAATAAAACTGGCTGTTGAACAAAAAGAAATTGTTGGACAAAATTATGTCCAACAGTTCTGTTATTAGGCTGATTTCAGATGCAGGTGCCCCTCTTTTTACTAATAGTAACTCAAGCCATTCAATACCCACATTACGTGGGATGACGGTGTACAAATCTTTGACATCAATTGTGGCAAAGTTAAAATCAGGGTGAAAGACCTGGTTGTTTATTGCTTCCAAAAAAGACCAGGAGTCCTTGCAAATAAAGGGTTCCCTTGATAATGTATTTTTTCAACAAACTGCCCACAAATTTTTCCAATGGGTATGTCATTGAATCTCTTCCATCCACAACTGGGCGCATGAGAGGGTCCATCAAGCATTTGTGGATTTTCAGAATCCCAAAAATCACAGGGGTTTTAGGGGAAACTATAGTTAATAATTTACCAAATTTAGATCAATCCTGTTCTCCATGACCAAGTTGTTAACAAACACCTTAATACGGTTGTATGCTTGGTTTACCTCATTTAGGGAAACCTGCATATATGTAGCCAAATTAAGCATATTTTCCATTCTCTGTATGTAGTTTGTACGATCAAACAACACCAAACCACCACCCTTGCCAGCCTTAACAATTTTTACATCAGCATTCCTCAAGGTGTCTATCAAAACAATCCACCCTTACATCCATTGTTGGATATATTTGAAAGGATGTATGACCTAAGTGTTTATCGGCTACCAAAAGGAATAGGTTCAACAATGTGAATAATCTAGGGAGTGAAGCCCTTAACATGTCAAGAGATGAATGGGTTTTGAGAGACACCTTGAGGAATACTCAGGTGAATAGACACATAATTTGGGGCACTCTTTGTGTTTGTTATATACAAAAAACAAAAAAGGCTGAAGGCACACGAGTGAACCACCAACTCAATTGAGTTGGTGGTTCTCTCGTGTGCCTTCAGCCTCTTTTGGTTTTGGTTGTTATTGGTTTATTTGGTTTTATTGGTTTGTTATATACACATAAGCTTCCCCCCCTTATGCACAAGTACATGCATTTATGGCATTCCACTAAAATTTATTCAGGTTGATTAGTAACATGTAACAATTTTTATGTACACAATAACAAATACTGTTTTTTGGATGTTTTAGCTGGCTTTTTCATGTATATTTATGTATTTTTTGTATATGTACATATGAATTTGAGTATTAGGTCAATAGGAAAGTGTATATACATTTTTTACACAATTGCTTACACAATTTTTAGGTACATGTGTTATAGAAGTGAGAATTGTATCAGGTGACATGGTGTCATGTGATTTGACTGAACATGTGACTATGAATCTGGTTTTAAATATGGCTACTATTCTTTTAACTAATGTCTGATGAAGTTGAGTGTAAGAATACTTGACGAAAGCGCTAACCATAAAAGTTTAAGAATTACTGTTGCCTGCCTATTTTTTGTTGTTTTTCAGTCGTAGAAACAGTACTACCTGTAGAGGTTTCAACTGAAAATATCCCCCAAAACATGTATATAGGAATTTTACATTGCTGTAAGCCTTGTTCTGCATACCCTAAACAAGCAAGCATCATGGAAAGAAAAATCACTCAAAGGCAAAGTGAATTATCTATAAATGAGCCCAGAGCACATACATAAATTAAGACACTTGAGAAGGAACATGCAGAAAAAAGTGAAATACACAATGATAGTTCATAGGTTGAAACTAGGCTATCGGCCCTAGGGCCTATACAAGCCATAGTTAAAAAAAGACAGTGGTCAGGATTAGAGACTGTCTCCGCTGTGTGTGATAAGACTGTGGCAAACTGAATCCGTTAGCACAATCACAGAAACCAGTGATTCAGAGACATATTAGCTATCATGAGGAACGATCTGATTATCAGCTAAGTTTCATGTCTCTGAATCATTCTGTGATTACTGCAGCTGCTAACAAGCCCTTTTCTGCAGTCCTTGCCACAATTATCACTGAAGGCTGATGCACCATATTAGCACAAGCATCTTCCCTCATTCACTCCCCCCCCACACACACAGACACACACACACACACACACACACACACACACACACACATTCAAATACACACACAGACATATCACCATACTTCGTACCTGTTTGTGAGGTTTACAGAACATCCCTGATGTTGCCTCCTCTTTTCCTCCCATCCCTTGTATTTCACATATGATTATAGGGAGTCAGTAATGCCAGTCATTAGAGTTTCTTTTTTCATTTTGTTAGAAAAATGTATTGTGATACAAGCCCTTTAATCTATTAACTTATTAGGTGAATTAGAATAGTATTTATAAATACTCCATGGTGTCATTTAGTGTTCATCCAGTCCTTGTCTGGAAGTCCTGAGCACATCACTGACCCTTATGATTAATCAATAAAAATAATGTCATAGACATTAGAGCTCCATACTTTGCATTTTTCAGAAAATGCATCCAGATGCAAGCTGTGTTGCTCTATTAAATTTTAAGTGGTTTAGAGTAATATGTAGAAATAATCCTTGGTGTCTAGTGCACCTCCTCAACAATATGTCTTTTTATTGCAAAACCTATTGTTTTATCACCTTTCTGGTGATTAAACTAAAGAAAAGCTTTCCTTGTATCTTATGTCCCTCCCTGTTACATCCACTGCTCATTAATCTGCAGGGTTTAAAGGGTATGGCAGCCCCCACCATGACAAGCATGCACACACACACATACATGCGCACATACGCACACACATGCACACACTTGTGCACACACTTGTACACACACTCACACTTGCATACACACACATACTCACACGCACACACACCCATACACATACTCACACACACACACACACACACACACACACACACACACACACACACACACACACACACTCTTTATATCAAACAACTTTCCTCACTCCCTCACTCATTCACACACACACACACACACACACACACACACACACACACACACACACACACACACACACACACACACGCATGCACACACACACCTGAAACCATTCATACCACTACATACACTCACACGTGCATCCACACTCCTACACAAATGTGCACCCCCTCCAACTCTCAAGCATCTGCTTTTAACATGGTGTCACCAATCGAAACTAATGGGTAAACATGAGCTTTTGGCCAAGTTAATGGCCTCTGCTTGCTGTAAGGATTTATGCAGCCACATGTTCCTGTGGATCACACAGCCGCATAAAACCCTTAGCACAGTTATTCCTAGGGAAAAGTGCATATGAATAACTACCATAGCAACTCCCTTGGAATGACTCATTAGTATTTGCTGTATCCATGGAGATGACCCATCACTGTGATGCACCTTTTCTAGGTAAAATTTGGAAACAGTTACCTCCAGTGGTAAAAAAGTCCTTACTGCATTTAGTAATCTTTCTGAATTCCAGACAGAATCCAAAATTGTTCATATGGCAATATGGATATGCAGCAATGTTCTTTTAACTCACTTTTATTTCAACATTATATGAAAATGAACGCCTTTTTTTTGGGGGGGGGGGGGTAATACTTTTTCTTAATCTTGGTCTATTTTTTTTCCTGTTGTAATCAGACCCAACTTTGGGCACAAATTAGTTACTTTAGGAATTTGCTCCTAAAAGGAAAACTTAAAATAAGTAAAAAGTAAGGCATCATAAAGGAACCAACATACAGCATGGATATAGTCATTCCACATTTACATGATAAAATAAGAAAAAATCTATACACACACATACGATTGCTGAGAAGGAAAAGATAAATGTCCTATCAAAACCTTAGAAAAAAGACTTAATAAGATCCCAGCAGGAAACTTTGAACTTATTAATTCTGCTGAAACAGGTAACACTGACATTATTCTTGATATTCAATAATATAAAAAGAGATCTATTTGAGGTAGGCAGTATCTATAATGCTTTCACCTGAAATCCATTACAGTGAGAGTTTAACTTTTGAAAAGCAAATTATATTTTACGTACAGAATAAAATAATGAACAGCTTTATACATCCACACAAAAAAAAAAACTTTCAGAAAGGTCAGTGTATACCTCAAAGTCCATCTGCCCCTTTCTGCACCAATTCTGCTTGGAACTACTACATTCAACCTTTGTGAATTTCTGTCTGCAACCTTAATACCACTTACAGACACACACAGACAATACATACTTGTATGCATAGGTACACGCACGGGGGCGCACACACACACACACACACACACACACACATATCATAAATTGAATAAATACTGCACGCAGTTTTCTGTATTAACAGTGGCACTTTTAGTCAGCTACCCCAGTAGAATAGGGTATAACTGTTCCATACAAATGACACAGTGTTTACAAAAGACAGCTAGGCCAGACAAAGTGATATCTAATGTTATGTTGTTTACAAAGGTGTCAGACTTACTACTTTAAAAAACTGAATAAGAAAACAGATGTGGGGGGCACCATAGCTACAAAGAATGGTAAAACAGATATTTTTTAAACAGTTATGTTCAAAGCATAACAAAGAAATTTCAGCTTGCCTTCACATAAAACATTTTTAGATGATTTGATGGTTGCATCAAGTGTCAGGGACAATTCACTGAAGAAATATGTATATTTCAGAAGTACAAAGGATTTAAGCCTACATCTCAAAATGAATAAATGGGGTATTCCATTATTTGGAATTTTGAATATAATTATCATTATCTTGAAAAATAACTGAGTGGCACCAAATGCTGCTGTTTTCATTCTTCTGAGTAGAACCCAGTGCTAGATTGTTGCTGTTCGTATCAGACTTAAACAGAATATCTTTATTACAATCACTGTGGGCTAACAAGAAGCATTTTCAAAAGAAGCAATTTTAGAAAACAAGGGTGACAACTGTAGTCAGATCTAAGCAAGAGCCCAAACCGTCTGAAAGCATTTTGGTACAAATAGTTTTGCAGCTCTGAAGATGGTACAGGTTATATGATCTCAGATAAACTCAAATATTCCAGATGAAAGAAAGTAGGATGGGGAAAAAGGTAAAGAGGAATGCAAAAAGAGGAGAAATTAGACACTCTGACATTACCCAATTAAGTCAGAGTCTGTCAAACTTGAATAGATACGTAGTAAAAGCCCACCATTTAAGGGTACATCCGCAAACTAAAAAATGAGAAAAAGAAAAAATGTACTTTTTCACATAGGCTTTGTTATTTTACTAACCTAAATAGAGGAAGTTAAACTGTACTTCTGGAAGCCAGTGAAATCAGCCTTGTTAATGACCAGAGATGGTTTAATGTTGAGTGTAGGTGCATATGAGACAGAAGCTCATTAGGGATTTTGATCACCAATTGTAAGACTGATGTAAGGAAAAAAAATTAATAAATCAGAGGTGAATGAGTTCCTTCTGGGAATTGTAGATTTCATTTAAACAAGCAAGAGAAAAAGGGACCAGGCACACATCTTATGCTCATCTTGAATGTTTAAACTGGATACAGAGAAGTATAGAGATAGAAAATGCATCAGTGATGGTTTAAAAGACATTATACCATGACCCCCTATTAATATTCCAAAACGTGCATGTTGATTGGCCAGCGTGCACATTGTAAATCGACTTATACTAATGGAAAAAGGTCAGGTCGCCCGGACTTTTTCCATTAGTATAAGTCTTTTTTTAAAACACTGTCTCGCTATGTTAAAAGAGTTTAACATAGCGACACAGGTTTAAAAAAAGCAACGGAGATCTCCGTTGCTTATTTTAAAGCTGTCTCGCTATGTTAAACCCATTTAACATAGCGAGACAGGTTTTTAAAAAAAAGCAACGAAGAAAGCAAGATCTCCATTGCTTTTTACTGTTTCGCTATGTTAAATGGGTTTAACATAGCGAGACAGCTTTAAAATAAGCAACGGACATCTCCGTTGCTTATTTTAAAGCTGCCTCGCTATGTTAAACCCATTTAACATAGCGAAACAGTAAAAAACCAATGGAGATCTTGCTTTCTCCGTTGCTTTTGGCCACAGCTCTGATGTACTGTGTAGGCATGCGCAGTACATCAGAACTGCTGCGGATGCCAGACAGCTGCGGAAGGGCAGCAAAGAGGCATTATACAATGCCATTATTTAAGTAAAGTAATTGTTTCTTTTCTTAAATAATGTCATAGTATAATAGCAATAACCTACTTCTGGGTTTGGGTAATGCGGAATTTAACCACGGTTGTCTTTGTTTGGTCCCTCGGGCTTCGCCCTCAGGACCAAACCACGCCAACCATGGTTAAATCCCGCATTACCCACACCCAGGCGTGGGTTATTGCTATAGTAGCATAATTACCATGACCATTCAACCAAAACATTCTAAAAGATTGTCCAGATACGACCACCATGGACAACAAAATGTAGCCAAGTAGCAAAATAGAAAAACACATTAGAAAATGTACTGAAGTAAAGAAAATGTAAAAAAAAATAGTAAACTTTCAAATATAACTTCAAATTTGTCATTTCAAAGAAAGGTTACTTTCAAGTATCACTTTTTTTTGTTGTTGTTCTTGTAGACAGACTACCAACTGCATCTCGTGATATATGGAGCTTAAGCACTGCCCCCCCCCCCCCCCAACTAATTAAATCAGCTTCTCTGTCACAGCTGGCCCTGTGGTAAACAAAATCTGTGCCCATAATTTTGGTAAAACAGAAAATGGACTCTGGTATTGAGAAAAATAGGAGTATTCTGTGAAAAATACATAATGAGTCAAGCAGCATATTAAATGAAAGGTTATATAATGATGATTCTTAATTTTTATTTATTTTTTCCTACAGATTGGCGTACTGTGGGATAGGAAAGTTTTGAATAAAAGAAACCCCCAGCTTTCCCATTTGAATGCTTTCCTCCTTTCATACTCGCTTTAATTTAGCTTTCAGAATTTGAATTTTGCTGCAGCAGCATACACATAGATATTTTAAGTAGTTGCTGATTGTGTATTTAACATTAATAAGTAACTAGGATCATTTAGGAGTGTGTAATGTATATAATGAAGTGATGCTAAAGCAACCAGCACGTAGCAGATGCTCCAGAACAGACTATCATGCTGCCTTTTTAAAATCTCATTTGTGTTAATAAATGTTTTCATCATTAAGACTGAAGGGATAATAGCTAAATGATCATTCCTGTAAATCTTCAAAGAATTCCTGATATAATGTAACACCTACATTCATTTTGGGCAGCTCTTGTGATTTAACCAAACATTTCTATGTCTGCCAGATTTTCCATTTTCACGTGTTGAAAATGCTGAATACTGTTTTTTCTACTCTTATAGAAAGTACTCATATACAAATGAGATACCCTATGTATCTCATATACAAATGAAATACATAGGGTAGTCCTGGATAAATATCAGAGGCAGGAATCAAACCTACTGTCCATAACCACTATCACTTGTAGTTCATTAGTCGATTTATCTGAGAATAATAGTTTGGCCCAGCAGTCTTTATTTGTTGGCACAATTCATTAGACCATCTGTCTATCTGAAGACTTAAAAATGGAAGAACAAATACTGATATGTTTATGGGATTAGTAAAATAATGCCTGATTTATATCCAAGGGTATAGCTAGATGTAATGTGCTCTCAGTTGAGTATGTTTTTTGTGACTACCTCTCTGAAACCTCATAATAAACAGAATCCAGATGATGTTTACATTTGTCTAGGCTGATGCCTGTGGCAAAGATCTGTTTGTAACTTATTTAAAGACAAAATTATTCACCAAAAAACGATTTTATAGTTATGGGGAATAAGCACTGAAAATTATCCATTTTGTGAGGGGTATATAGGGAATTAGCAAGATATATATATACATTTTTTTAATGTCCGGTAGTTGAACCATGGGTGGAGTGGGCCTAATATGAGGCTGTAAATACAAAATGTTTCTAATAACATACTCATTACCATACAGCAGCTATCTAGCTTCTGGATTCAGATGGAGGGATAATAAAATCAGCAAGCAAAGGAGAGTAGCATCTCTAGAATTGCATTCATCCTCAAGTCATGGTGAGTACCTTCAGAAGGTGGACTCTGTTTCCACAGTCTCACCAAGATGACACTGATATATAGTAGGTTAAAAATACAAAAGACAGCTGGATGCACAAGTCCCAGGATAAAAAGTGCCCAATCCAGATAGGCGCATTTCTGTCAGGACGGAAAAAAAATGACAGTGTAGAATCGTCAAGACATGGAAACATTCCTAGAATGGGGTTAGACCAGGTTCAGGGGGAGGATGCCCCCCTGTTGTAAAAGGAATTAGTAGTTCACAAAAAAACATAAAAACTAACACCCCAAAAACAGCCATAAAGATGATAGACTGGACAATTGAGGATAAAAAAGAAACAGATGTATTGTTACTATTATGCAAGAAGCCCAGAATTTCCAGATAGAAAGATATTCAAAAAGATTAAGAGAAACAATACAGGAAAGAAAAATAGTCAAAACCTTCAAATGCAAATTTGTGTTCATTAATACAACAGATTAATGAAAACACTATATAGACCAAGAAACACTGAGCCTTTTGAAAAAAGAAGCAACTGAGGATGTGAAAATGTAAACACAAAACCAAGGTTTGACGTAATGGTTATGATCTTCACCTCACAGATACCAGGTGAAGGGTTTGATTCTGACCTCAGGTTAATGGCTAGCTTTAAAAAAGACCCTTCAAATGAGTTAGCCTAGTATTCACCTATAAACACCCCAGCTCACTGATGTGTTACTTAGAACTCTGTCAACTGAGAAAGGTATAAAAAAGAAACATGGACATGAGAAAGAAAAAAGATCTGATATGGTGTAATATTTATGTAAAGGAGAAAGCCAAACTAATCAATATAAAAAAGCAGCTCCAAAGATATTTGAAGAAAAATACAGGCAAAGGCACCCCAATATGAAAAATGTGACAATACAAACACTAAGATCACAAAGGGGGTATGTAGAGCAGACGATTAGTAAAGCAGAAGTTGAACAAATATGTTATGGAATAAATGCAAAGTGAAGAAATTTACTATAGAAAGTATAACACAGTTTATGTCACAGCATAAAGGAACAATGAGTCCCCAGACTAAGGAGAAACAGGTGGAGTGGGACACATCTGAAGAAGAAATATGAAAATGGGAAAGAAAAAAGAGATTTAATATGGTGCAATATTAATGCAAAGGAGAAACCCAAACTAATCAATATAAAAAAGGACCACCAAAGATTTTTGAAGAGAAATAAAGGCAAAGGCATCTAAATATGGAAAAGTTTACGATACAAAATAAGAAAACAAAGAGGGGCAGTAGAAAACAGGATTATTAATGGAGAAGTTAATGAAATAGAAAACAATGTTACAGCTTACCTGAAAAGTGAAGGATTTAGTGTAGAAAACCCAGCTCTGGTAACATCACAATATGATGGAACAATGAGTCCCCAGTTAAGGATAAACAGGAAGCATCTGATCAGTTGTCCGAAGCCTTCGGTAGGAAACCAGTAGAAACGTTCAGTTGGAGTTGCACAGCAAGGGAAGGAACATGAAGTGGTGGCAACTCTGACACAGTCAATGTTGTGGAGTGATAACCCAAAGAGTTCCCATATGAAAGAGCAACAGATGATGCAGGATGCAGCTGAAGAGAATATGCCAGAGGAAGATGTTGTGGAGCTTTCAGTAGAAAACAAACAGGAAACAGAGAATTAAAAATGTGCACTCTGTTTAGAAAAAAATCATCTTTCTAAGGGAAGAGTTGCTTGATTTAATAGAGATAGTTAGACATATTAAAATTGATGAAATAAACAGATTACAGAAAGTCTGTAAGACCCAAAATGTTAGAAGTCTGATAACACAGTAATTAAGACTTTTAACAGAAATTCAAGTGATACAACAGAAGCAAATAGGATATATCACTGTGCAGCTAAATTAATAACAGATAGTCTTACCAAAAATACAGGGCAATAAGGGAAAGGAAGGGAAGAAATCCATGGAAGTATGAATAGAGAAAACTATAAAGGAATTAAGACAAGAAGTGTCACTGTTAGAAGGTTATAGAAGGTTATAGAAGAGGGAGCAGAGCAGCAAAAATGCTTAGAAAGATATATGTGATAAAAGCAATGCACAGTATTAGAACAGAGCAGGATCTATCATGCACTATTGCAAATAATAAATTAAAATATCAGCACATGCAGAAGAACGTAGAAGATATGCAGATAAATATAAAGGAAAAGTACAATATAAGCAGTTCATTGATAATCCCAAAAAGTTTTATAGAAAATCGAGAAGCAAAGAAAAAGGAACAGAAACATCACCAAAAAAAAAAAAAAAAAAGAAGAAATAGATACATTTTGGAGAAATATTTATAAAGACCTTGTGGAACATAACAAAGATGCCGAATGGTTTGAAGAAGTAAGATAAACAGTAAGAAGTTCAAATGTACATAATATAACATGAGATGAAGTAACAGCCAGAGAAACTGAAACAAAATTAAGAAAATTTCCTTACTGGAAAAACCCAGACTCACATGTAGTACCTGACTTCTCGCTAAAAGTATTAACATTGTTACACAAAGATTTAGTCCTGAGTAAGAATTACCTATATGCACACCCTGAATAAATGATACTCCTCCTTAAGAGTGAACCTGAAAGCTATCCTAAAAACTATAGACCAATAACTTGCCTTCCAAAAATGTATAAACTATATACTGGAATTGATGCCGACAGAGTTTATAGTCATTTAGAAGAAAACTCAATCATGGCAATAGAACAAAAGGGCAACAAATGAAACTCATATGGAAAAAAAGGATAATTTGTTGTTAAATAAAGTTGTAATGGAGAATTATAAAAAGGGGAAGAATCTAAGTATGGCATGGATAGATTACAAAAAAGTATTTGACAGCATCCCACATTCATGGATAAAGGACTGCTTAGAGATGTATAAGATATACCTTACATTGTTCAATTACATTACAGTGACCATGAAACAGTGGCAAACCACTTTGCAGCTAAACCAAGATAAAGGACAAATAATTATCCCTGGGATAAAAATTCAGAGGGGGATATTCCAGGGTGAATGTCACCACTGCTCTTTTGTCTTTTGACTTGCCCTTAACACATTAAGCTCTCTATTTAACAGATTAGGTCATGGTTACAATTTGGCTCCCAGACAGCAGCAAATTGTAAAGATTTCTCATCTTCTTTTTGTGGATGGTTTAAAACTGTATAGTTCATCAGATGTGGAGCTGGATGCACAACTGGAAGTGGTCAAAACTTTCTCAGATGACATAAGAATGTCACTTGGCCTTGTCTTGATAAATGTGCAAAAGCAACATTTAAAGCAGGAAAGCTGCAGCACCAAGAAAACCAGTTTGGGACAAGAATGTGATACAAAGGAACTTGAGCAGGAGGGAGATATAAATATTTGGGATCTGATGAAAGATAGATAATACAACATGAACAAATGTGAACAAAACTCAGTAAAGAATATTTTAAAAGACTAAAATTAATAATGAAAATAGCCCTAACATCTAGGAACAAACTATAAATGTATTTGCTCTTCCTGCTCAAACATACAGATTTGGGGGACTGACTGTCCCCAAAAAGGTATTAGATCAGCTGGACAGGAAAACAAGAAAAATGCTTTACTCATCAAATAAGGTATAAAAATCAGGGTATAACAAGAATACAAATCCCTCGTTCTGAATGAGGTATGGGCCTCCTTTTAATTGATTATATGTATAGATCTGCAATCACAGGACTGCTTACGTATCTGCTGACATCATTAGATCCAAACATAGTGAAACTTTTGAAACATGAAGAGAAGAAATCTAAGATGACTTCCCTGCTTAGTTTAGCAGAAGCACAACAGTTTCAAGCATGAATGGAAACCAAACCAGAAGTCAAAAAAAAAAACAGGCAGCAAATGAATATGCCAAAATAAAGAATATAAGGAGAAGGATCAGATGAGAAGGTAAGAAATGTGGAAAAGGCATAAACGTAGTTGCCAATTCAGAAAACTCCTGGAACAACCTCATGTCAATCAATATCTGATGCAGGAATGGTCAAGGAGAGGTGAATTTATGTCAAAAACATTAAAGGTTAATATTAGCGTCCCATGATAGTGGACTATGTACATATTGGTTTACAAAGCCTATTGAACATGTTGAAGAAACAGACAAATGCAGGTTCTGTAAAACAGACCTGGAAATAGTCACACATTTTCTTGCTGGCTGTGATACACTATTGGCAGAGGGCCTGCATACTGAAAGCATACCTCTCACTCTCTTAAAAAAGCTTACAATAATGGGGGGACAAAGGCCCAAAAATATGGACAATGTTCAAATACTACTCTTACAAACTTAGAAAGTTGATAGAACAGGTTTTGCATCAGCATGAATTTTCTGAACAGTATGAAGTCTGCAATTCAAATGCCTGTCATTATTTTCTGACTTCTATCTTCAATGATTTGCCAATGATTTGCTATAAAACTAAAATTTTGTGAAAAATGGGCCAAAAATATTAGGCAAAAAGTGGACATTCTGTGAAAATCTGTGCAGTTGAGTGGTATGACTGAAAGGCATAATAATGTGACAAGACTGTTACATTGGGGATTGTGCAAACATTACAACACTGAAGTAGCTGAGAAGCATTGGAAACATGAGCCACTAAGCATTATAGAGAATGATGAAGTTTATATCTCATGGGATCACCCATTACCAAAAGTTCAAAAATAGATGCGAGAAAACCAGATATAGTACTCCATGAAAAAAAGAGAAATATAGCATTGATCATTGAAATTGCTATACCCATTGACATTATTGTCTTACATAGAGAAACACAAAGTCATAAAATACCAGGATTTGCAGGCAGAAACAAGGCAATGTCTAAAAAAGTTACCCAGATAGTTCTAATAGTAGTAGGAGCAATGGATCTCATAAAAAGGAATATACAGTTGTATTTAGATATGTTAGATACATGTAACTACGTATGAATTGCAGAATGAGTCAATTTTGGGCACATTGTGGGTGCTGTGAAGAACACTTTTGGCTGACAAAGATTAAAGCAATACTAATTTCACAAATTTTAATCTTACTTTAACTTAGGAGTGGGGTCCATTCTCATCATGGTATGAGAAACACAAAAAACTTGGAGAAATTTAAAAGAGTGAAAAGCTATGGTGTCTGAAAATCCTTAAAAATTTATTATAACATGCTACAAAATGGACTGAAGACTACAAAATGGACTGAAGACATGAAAAAAGAATGCACTGTGTTTCATTTGACAGAAGCATGTTAAAGATGGGAATGACCACTGTTATCTCAGGTAAGGTTAGAGAGATAGATTAGCACTGGCAGATCAGCAGCTACACAAGTCTGTATAAAACAATATCCAAAATTCAAAACAAAGTATTTTGAATGTGACGTTCCAGTAAACAACAAAGTGGTCACGTGGCTGCAGGACATATTAAATGTACTTGTAGAAAATATATACATCGCAGTGCAGTACCAGCCTTAGGTGAACTGATGCCCTAGATGAAGGCCTCCATTGTGCTCCTTTTTGATGACTGCACATCACATGGTGCACCCCTGGTCCCCCCAAACTCAACTACCCACATCAAAATTGCATGTCTTCTTTCTTTTCTCAGAATTGGTCTTACTCTTCATTTTTCCGCATTTGTTTATTCATTTAACACATCCAAGCTAAGCAAGTCTGCACTCTGATAACTATGGAGGGAATAACTGCATTAAGTTTGCAGTTCCCAGAAGACATTTGCGTTCTAGATGCTGTGAGGTGCATTTCATAAATTTAGGGGAAAAAAATCCATCTCTTTTTTTTGTATCCTTTTATCAAAGGCTAACTGACCAACTCTACACAGTAATAATTGAATTAAAATGGGTCTAGGAGCTGCTATACACCCAAAAGTCATGGGGTTATAGATGCTCTGGGGTATATTTTACAGCTTTTTCCCAACCTTGTGGTCCAGTGATGGCCTGATCAAAAAGCATGAGTATGGAAAGAAATTCAGTCTTATTTTTTTATTTCAAGGAAGAAACAAGTTGTATCCAAGGCTTAATGCTCACAACTAATAAAATAAAATTTCACAATAAACCGAGTACATAAATACTTGTGAAGATACATAAATCATATATGGGAATAGAACCTGCATCCCCGTCCCATAACAGATAGTCACATTCTGTGTATGGATCTGTTGTTTGTGAGGAAAGGGAAAATGATTTACAGTAAAATTTCCAACTTGTTACTCCTAGACAGTGCTCTGCTCCTACACAAACTATAGTGTGCACCTCTGATTCTCCTACATAGGCTATAGTGACCATATGTGTACACCTCTGACAATCGTGAGTAAAGTTAAAGAAATAAACACCACCATGCCCAAGCCCAACACAAGATATAGTGACTTCTATGGTTTTGGAAGGAAAGTTAAAAAAATAATGACATTGTCCCCAGAGCCCCACCCCTACAAAATGCAGCAGCCTTCTGTGCACATCTCTGTGCAGGGCTGGTTTTAGACTAAGTAGGATCATGGTACAGATAACTACTAAGCTCATATCAAAATCCGGCAGCACAGTGGTGCAGCGGTTAGAGTTGTCACCTCACAGCAAGAGGTTCTCCTGTTTGATTCTTGGCTGGGGTGCCTTCTGTGCAGAGGCTGCATGTCATCCTTGCTTTTGCATTGGTTTCCTCTGGGTGCTCTGGCTTCCTCCCATATTCCAAAAACATGTGTCTGGAGCATTACTCTCTGGGCTTCTGCTGAAAATGGTCTCTGTCCCATTTGGACCTTTCCAGTAAACAAATGTTAAATAAATAAATAAATAAATAAAGCCTTAGGGGTCCAGAAGCTCTAATGGTATGGATATTCTGTGATCTGTTTCATACCTTATTTCTTTTGAGAGGTGATGGTTTAAACTGAGCAGATGGTAAGAGGTTAGTTACTATTATTCAAACAGTCCCAACCATGCAGTTATAAACACTTCTGTGTGCAGTTCAGTCTTCTGACTCTGACAAAAGTGGATGGCTGTGTAATGTATTTCACCTTTGCTCTACACATGCAGTGCCACACATTAAAGCACTCCATGTTGTTTTACACAAATCACATTAATTCTGCAAAGCCATAATAATGAGCAAATAGCACTCAGTTTCCTCCACAGACAGCCCCAACAATTGTGCCACATTTGCCTGTGCATATCACATCTGCTTAAGTAGTCATCTTATTTATTTATTTACTTACTTTTGTTTACTGGAGTATCTTAGTTCATACAAATGCACACTAGTCCTTCAAAGCCAGATAGTAACTGCTGAGCAAATTACAAATTGTTCTGTTGCTTTTTTTTTCTGGGCAACCCCAAACCCAAGCCAGGATATATAGACACTTCTGTGTACAATTCATACATGAGATGGCTACGTAATGTATTTCACCTTTGCTGCAAACAAACAGATGTCACACATTAAAGTATTTCAAGTTGCTCCACTCAAATTACAATGACAGAATAATGAACGAGCAACAGTAGCTGTATATTTTTCTTCACAGACAGACCCAATAATTACAACTACTTTGTATCTGGTTATCTCAAATGACCAGAAAAAAATACAGATCGTATTCTCTCATGGTCCTGCAAAAGTCACCCACTGTCATCATAACTCTCAACTCTTCTTGATTTTCCTTGATATTTTTGCTGCATCAATTGTAATTTTATTTTTTATTTTTTGATAAATCACTGAGAATTACAGTCAGTCAATAGTGCCAGACATTTAAGAGTCTGACACTTCTTATTGTTCAGAAAATACATATTGATGCATAAAACCTGTCATTCTATTAACTTTAGCAAATTAGAGTAATATTAAAAATCTCCCTCATTTTCAGCTGTTGCTTCCAGTACCCCATGTCTCTTTATTTTGTTTTTTGTCCTGATCCTATAGCAAAGAAAACTAAATGCATTGCCCAAAATATCTGGTTAATTACTTTATTAAAAAAACTTAACTATCATCTCTGGAAACTTCATCTTCTTTCTTCACATGTACCTACATCTGAATAGTCTCAGTGACCATGTAGCAGAAACCTCAGAAAGTTGAAGTCTAATGTGACTAGAATGTTTAAGTCAACTGCACCTACCCCCGGGGAGCCTGCTGTGCAGTAGGAGTGTTTTCTTTTAACAGGGGTACCTTATATATTTATTTTTAGAGCAAAGATATGCAGTATTTCATTGCTTAAAAATAACTAACTAACTAACTAAATAAATACATGTGGAAAGGATGCATCTAGACAGCAGCACTGTAGATGGCTGCCTGGATGACCCATAAATAAGGTTGTCTCTGTTGTAGTTCTATAGTGGCAAGGGGAGCCATCCTTTATACAATTATGATAACTGCTACCACAAGTAAATTTTAAAAAGTACAGTTATGTCTTCACTGTTGCATTAATAACTCCTTGGGATTTCCTACTCTGGGAACACTTGGTGAGTCCACTTACCAGAAACATGCAAAATTAGGCACCGGAGACCAGCAGTTCCAACACACAAGTGATTTAATGTTCAAACACAGCAAAAGGTACACACATCCACAAATAACATAAACACTAATAAAAACACTTTCCCTTATGTTTTCGTCTCATAGAACTTCATCAGATCTGATGAAGTTCTATGAGATGAAAACGTAAGGGGAAGTGTTTTTATCAGCGTTTATTTGTGGATGTGTGTTCCTTTTGCTGTGTTTGAACATTAAATTACTTGTGTGTTGGAACTGCTGGTCTTTGGTGCCTAATTTTGGATTACTAGTTAAGTTTTGGGAACTTTTACCACATCTTTGCTGTTTACCAGAAACATTCCCCTCCTCCAGACCTAGCAGATGCCCTCCCTTCTGATGTCAGAATGTCAGGGTATAAGGGTCGTCACTGAATCTATTCTTTCAGGTCTTTCATGCCCTTCCCAGGACTAGAACTCCATTCTGCATACCATAAACCATTAAAGAAGAGCACTCAGATTGACCACTGTAGGGCTACTGTAAGCAGGACCTGAAAGGGAAATCAAACCTGAGGAGGGGAACTTAAAGGATAAGGAATAGGGTGCCTACCCCATCCAAAAGCTTGGAAAGAGAGGAATGGAGGGACAAAATGATTACTACTACTGCTACTGCTTCAGTGAAGGCACTTGAACATCTACATGTATGACAAATGGGCCCAGATGTACTATGTTCTCAATGTTTCACTGTTGCAGTAATAATTACTTGGGATGATTCCCACAGCTAAGTTTGAGAGGCTGGAAAAAGAACTAGGGTAATGCCAGAATGCCCTGCAAAACTGAAAAGGTGAACCCAGTTCTCATTTCTGGAAAAAGAGGAGATGTTATAATGTTTGGTAAAGGTATGAACAAAAGACTAGGTAGCTGCCTGCAAGATTTCTACTAGATATATATTATAGTGCCATAAAATCCAATAATGGCACTATAATCTCCCCAGACACCTCTACAAAACTACTAGGTGTTATCATAGATAATCTTAAATTCGACCTGCATGTTAATCAAACCATCAAAACCATCAATAAAAAAATCTAGGGTCACTTTACAGGATAAAAGCCTTCTTAACCCCACCTGCTAGAATTGACATAGTTCGCTCTCACCTACTTTCAACTCTTCTGTATGCATCTCCTTTACTCTCTAATTTAAACAAATCTGTCCTCAACAAACTCTCTATCTGCTACAACCACATTGCCAAATTTGCCACTGGTCTGCCTTATAGGACACACCACTGTATCAATCTAAACCAGCTTGGGTGGCTAGAACTGCCCAGCTTGATCCAGTATAATCAATTGATTATGACATATAAAATCCTTACAATCCGGACAATACTCCTGCACTAAAAAACATTATCACCCCCTATAACGATCCCAGACCTCTTTGATCTTCTAACAGACTGCTAGTTCAGGCTATCCAAACTAATAACTCAGCCGGTGACTCTCTCTTTGCCAACACTGCAGGTAGATCCTGGAACTCACTCCTTCTGATTAGTTTACTTACCACCCTGAGTCAATTTAAGATAAGACTCAAACAATATTTGACACGAAACTGGCTATGTCAATGTATCAAACCAGACTAACTCTCCTCTGCTATGAGTTAATAACTATAATTTAGATTTGCTGTGTTACTTAATCTGGACTTACACCCAGGATTATCTCTAACCTTGGAATTTGTATAACTTGTTAAGTATGTAACCACTGTATATATTGTATCTGTAATCTTAACTGCTTATCTTGGAGCTTTTCTCCAAGGGCCTCCGCTGAAAATGGACATGAATCCAGTCGGACTATCCCAGTCAACAAATGTAAAATAAAATAAATAAATAAAATATCACTGATGAAGACAGCTGTAGTGCTAGTGAAATGTATCCTAATATGCTGTGGCAACTGCTTTCCATGGTGTTTTAGCAAAATTTGATACAGTTAAAGATCCATATGGAAATAGTCTGTTAATAGGACTGACCAATTCATTAGATGCAATGGCCAGAAACAGTTGATTAGATTTCCTGATTTTTATTATTTTTTTGTCTTGTCCAATAATACCTGAGTTGCCTATGAACATCCAAAGTGTGAAGGGTCCTCTCACCCTTGTTTTGTGGTTTTGGGAAAAAGCACGGAGAAGTATAGCTTGGTTCAGAGAGATCTCAGTGATCACCTCAAAGATAAAGGATAAGTTGGTTCTCAGGCATTTTCTGCCAGGGTGAAATCTGAGGAAACTTTCTGAACACATAAAAGCCTGCAACTCAGAAATTCTCCTAGCTGAGATAATAGCTACTAAGAATGCAGGTTTCCAAATTTAAACCTTTACATTGTCAGACACTGCTGCTTCAAAGTGTGGATGAGTAAGCTGCTCCAAACCAGTGTTATGGTCCCACAACAGCAGGCACTCTTCTCAGGGGCCTGAAGTGGATGATGCTCTGAAGGAGCTTCTTTGTCATTGGTTTAGAAGGTGATGTACATGAAGACAGGCATATATTGCAGAGGCATGAGTTTTAATGGAGAAATTAGACAGCCTTTTAGAAAAGAGCTCTGCTAAGTTAGAAAGTACCAAGGTTAGTTTTGCTGACAGAAGATTGCTAGCCCTTTGCATGGCACCATACAGAGAATCTCCTTCATTCTGAAAAATATTATTTCCTCATAATGGGCTTTCTAGTCCCTTTCTGAATGTCTCGCCAAGTCTTCTGTCTGTCATGCTATATAACAGTTGAAACCAATCTTGCCTTGGTAAAAAGTGTTCAGTTGCACCATCTTTGGCCCTTCCTCCCTGATTTTTATTAACAATGTAGGGTTCAGAGGTATGGGAAGGCATAACATAAAGAAAAAGTCCTGAGAAGGTCTGGAAAGGTGAAGGCTTCCCATGGACAGGTCCATGGAAAGAAGTAAGCATCCATCATCTAGGTCTTGATGTCTTTGGCTGTTCTGCAATATTTCTTTAGCTGCTTGCTTACTTTGTAGGCAAAAAAGTTCTAATTCTGGCACATCCAATTTTGTGTACATTTGATGAAAATATTCCTGTTCAGCATACATTTGTGCAGGTCTGACATTGACCTGCTTTGGTAGTCGACTAGATTGCTGCTTTATCCTTGCAGGTAGTGTGCTAAAATGTGTAGTCCCATTTACTGAGCTGCATCCTATAGCTGCATTCCTAGGCATCAGAGAGGATATGAGTGAGTACCTCCATGTTCTTTTATGTAACACATCACTATGGTGTTGTCTATTTTTATCAAAAGGGTATTAGCTTTCTACAACTTTTTGAATGCCGTCATGCCCCTGAATATTGCTAACATTTCCTTCTGATTGATTTGACTCTGTAGATTGTAGATGTGCAATTGTATTTAATGTAATTAATTAATTGTAATTAATTGTAACTAATGGAGATTGTAGATTTACAATTGTAGACTCCCACCAGCCCTGCACTTGAAGGCTAAGAGGAGAGATGCTTCCAATTGCTTTACATATAGTGCTTGAATTAGACAATTATCTAGATTGGGTTAAATCTGGGAGCCCTTTGTCCTGCAACTCACAACTACTGGAGCCAGAAATTTTGTAAAGACTCTGGAGTAGTAGACAGACTAAAGGGCAAAGCACATAGCAGACAATGCTTCCCACCTGCTCTAAAGTGGCAGTACCTCCTGGAAATTCTTGCTATGGAGATGTGTAGGGAAGAGTCCTTTAAATCAAGGGTGACCATGTAAGCCTTGGGAGAAATCATAGGTTGAAATTTTTGAAGAGTTAACATTTTGGGGGCCCTAGAATCTATAACTACTCTGCAGGTTTCTTCTTTTCTTGGCATTAGATAAAGCCTTGAAATGTACCCAGATCTGCTTTCTTCCTTGGGGACTGGTTTTATAGAGGCCTGTTCCAGCAACAGGTTGATTTGGAACTGAGCCTCTCTAAGATTACCTTTTTGAAATGAGGGGATGCCTGCATGCCTTGGGAGACAGGCAAACTGTAGTTTATATCCTGGCCTTATGATTTGAATGATCCATTGGTCCTGGGTAATGTCTACCCATCTGTCTAGATGCAGGGAAAATCTGCCTCCTAGTCTTGATGATGGATGAAGAGAGGGCACTTGTTGATATGCTTCCTAAGGGGAGGCATGGTTCAAAGACGGCATTGCCCTCAGATGTAATCAACAAGCATTAGAGGTGGGAAAAGTGAGTAGTCAGGACATAAAACAACCCTCCCAGAGGGAAGCACAGATTATAAAGCCACCGGAACATCCCTCAGGATCCATGACTAGCTCCAGAAAAAGAGTGTAAGTCTATTGGGGGGTTGGAGAGTAGCTGGTAGACCTGGTATGGACATTAGGTACTGGGAAGGGCTGGTAAAAATCTGAAGGGACTAAAAAATATATTTTTAGTCAGGAGCAGCTGATGCTGGCTTATTTATCATGGTGTTGGGTGGCTGGTTAGGCTCACTGCAGTAACAGCATTAATTGCGTTGCAAGTTCTGTGATGCACACAGTATACCAGCTGTTCAAGAGGTTCCTAATGCATGGAAGGAGGGATGCATCTCCACAGGCAGCACCTGCACATCTTATCAAGTTTGCTGCAGAATGGTGGGGATTAGAACACAGTCCTTGTCACCAGCATCCTCAACCTCCTCAATGGCCCCATACATGACTCTGGTTGTGCTCGGAAAAGGCTATGGTGAGTCAAGTAGAGTGAGAGAAGCCGGTGGCAGCTAATGATCAGCTACCATAAAGTGTGTGTGTGGGGGGGGGGCGGGTATCTCAGGTCAGACACAAACAGCTTAATCCATATCACAGCCTATCATGGCACCTCTGGATTTGACAGTTCCTTTTCCCTGATTTCTGAAACAATATGGAGACATGATATAAAATCATGTATGTCATTTATTTAATTTCTCTCACACGGCAAACATTTCCAGATATTTTGGGAGTGAAAGCAGTGGTCATTCCTGTACTCAAATTTATACCGTATCTTACTACTGTCACATCTACGAATGTTAATTAAAAAAAGAAAAAAAAACTATTGGATTCCTTTACCCATATCATATACAATCATAATCATATATTTGATTGGATCCTTGTCTAACTAGCCTGCTTTATAAAACACAGAGCTACCCCACCCAGGATCTTTTATGCAAGACTGGGAGAGGTGTGGAACGCCTTGAACTGTAAGCAACAAACTTTTCATCAAAAAGGAAAGAGAAAAAAGCTTTTATTTCAATTATGCTTAAATATTTAAGTTGCACTTATACTGAACTGTGTGGTGATACTTCTTTGTATTGTTCTGCTTTTTCCATGTTTCAGCATCTGTTTGCATTTTTTAGTTTGTTCTGGGAACTTAATCTTGTAGCTTAATATGCAGTTGTGGGAAGATCATGTTATCTGCATTATACTGCACTTATATGTCCACAAGTAGAATTACTAGTAAAGTCTGACTGTTTGCATTTTAAACCCAGCTGGGCCCTAGTTTCTAGTTTCATTCACATTGAAGGCAGAACTGTGAACTACTGCCAGATTTGAGCCTTATTTTGTCATTTATCATTGTATTTTTCCATAAAGAGTGATACTGGTAAATTTCTACATAGTCTGGTGTTTGAACTGTAGCAGAATTACAATAGCAGTATTTTTTTCTGCTCAGATTTGTATTTCAGTATTTTTACATTTGTTGATATTACAGTTTGATCCTACAGTTTTATTCTGTTTATCATTTAACTGCTTAAAGTTGCATTCCAGTGACTTTCTGTTCCCTTATTCTTTGTGTCTGCCCCATCCACTACTGAATAATTAAGCTAAAGTTTCTGAAAGAGCTCCAATATTGGCTTTATATGATAACCCCTCTCTAGTTAGTCTACTTCTTCCTTGAGTTTTTTTCCCAACCTCCTACCCTTTTCCTCTTCTAGGTTTATATGGCCATGTGTCTGGCCTTTGATCCTTATGTTGTGACTTTCGGCTTTTCCCGGTTAGGGGTCGCCTCAGCGGAACTCCGGTCCGCTAATGATTGGCAGTTGATTTTTACGTACCGACTTGCCAGCTCTGACGCACAACCTTCAACGAAGGTACACCCATTCACGCATGTCTCCGTGCAGAAGATGCTCTAACTCAGAGTCGAACCGGACAGCATCTTACTGTAAGGCGACAATGCTACCGCAGCACCACCACCACGGTAATCTGATTTCTAAAGTCTCTCCCTCTTCTCTTTCATTGCTATTGTCTGTTGTATAGCTATTTATGTACTCTTTCCACCCGTTGTTTTCTATCAGTCCTCCCAGCAAATGAGTATTGCTCTTTAGTAAACCTCCTTGACTACATATTGCCTCTTGCTCGTTTTCCCAGAGCTCAGCAAAACTTGGCATCCTAGATTGTATTCCAGAAGTGTTTTAGTTGTATTCAGTGCCATCCTGACTAAGCTAAGTTTTTTATTGCAAAGTCGCATTTGCTTAAGTTATTGTGAGTGATCACTACTGTTTCTTTCTTTTATTTGTGCATTTCACTGTATTTTGTAAGACTGTCTTGAAATGACCTTCAGTTATTTAACTGGTTTGTGGTAGCATTACACTTGTGGCTGTCTTCTACTGTATTTTTACATTAGGAGGGCTAGGTTTATTTATCTTGTGGCAGAAGGCGTTTGCCTGGCCTATATGAGTTTGGAAGGACACAAAAGGGCTCATAGTAAAGTCATTTTATTGGCCAGAGAGCACAATAGTTAGTTTTCTGCTTGTTTTGTGCTGCTATACGTTTGGCACATTAGTGTGGAGCTCTCACTGCTTAATGATGTTTAGCAGTGCCCTGTATAGTAGTTAACATGTAGAAAGCAAATTTTCCCTATAGAATGGTCTGTGAAACTGTACCTTGTAAAGCAGTAAATTAAGACCAAATATCTTGAGCACCAATAAGCTTAGAGCATCTAGTTGGGCATTGAGTGGCAATACCTATGGATTTAGTAGAATTCAGTATTCTGTAAACATTAACGTTAGTACAATTTAGTCATGTTTATCATAATCTGCTCCAATAAAGCACCCTTATTATTCTGCCACCAACAAAGCACCTTTAATAGCTGTCTAACCTCAATACACCAAGCCCCTTGTATGGCAATGCAATTTCCTAACTTCTCCATAGCCAGCTTGGTGCAGATGGGCATTTTGAGACAATGTATCAATTGTTTCATGTTTACCAGTAACCACACAATCTTTAAAGAAACAGATACAGAATGCAAGATGTGTATTTACACAGTGACACTGGAGGTAAACTCATGCATTGCATACAAGCCCACATCAGGTTGTGCAAACTATGCATACAATACCCACCTCACATAGCACACAACACAACAAACATAGACCAATATATGCTGAGGCACTTAAAAGCAATCTTCCTAAACAACAAAGATTGCTTAGACTGCTCATTAGCAGAACTAAACCTCAGCAAACTCAAAACCCAAAGGCACTAAGAGGAAGCAATTGCCACACATACAGTCACAATCAAATGGAGCCCCAAAAACTAAGCCCTTAAGGCAAGCAAGTATACTTCCCATGACCTTGTCATAGGGAACTCCATTGTAAGACATACTGATGCCCCCTCTAACCGGGCTGAACAGGGAGAAGATAATGCTTAGCTGCTTATCTAAAGCCAAGATCTGCTAAAACATGCAAGCGCTCATGTCATTACGGCACAGGTGCCAGCATAATTCCATCATAATTTATGTAGGTGTAAATGACATGAGACATATCTCCCCAGACTATATGATGAGAGACATTATGAAGCTCTTAAATTATGTGTCTCAAGCTGGTTTGAGTGTAGAGTTGAGCAGCATATTACCACCACCGATGATGACGCCATAATATGATCAACGATGATTCATTTTTAACAGCTGTCTGTCTTGCTGGTGGCATTCACAGGGATCCAATATTCATCAGACATGGTTAACATGTCTCCTCTAGAGTTTTCCCCTCTAGGCTTTTGAATACTGGCTAAAAACTTTATTCACCCTCATAAGGCAATGCCAAATTGGCAAACCTACCAACATGGCAAAATCAACTCAAATGAATCCCAAGGTGTTACTGCTGAATGCCAGGAGCCTAAATACAGTTGCATTACCGCCAAACCCTCCTCACACTTGAGAATATAGACATCCATGCAGTTATCAAGATATGATTTAAAGCAGCAGAGAGTACACCAGTAGTGCAAGGTTTCAGTATATTCCATACTTTTAGATCAGTGGAGGTGTTTCAATATACATAAATAACAAGCATACCTCAAGGTTGAAAAAACAGGATGATATGCTGGAGTCTCCCCACATGCAGATCACAATAAACAAAATCCTGTACCATATTCTAGCTAGCTATAGGTAACCCTTCATGTCCCACGAAACTCACAATGCATACTTGTACCCACTGGAGACACTTACCATCCAACCTAACACCCTATTCATGAAAGATTTTAATTATTCCTCTATAGACTAGGAATCTTACAAGGCCTCAGATCTACAGGCACACAGATTATTGGACTTTGTAAATACAAACACCCTTGAACAAATGCCGAATATGCCCACTAGAGGCTCCAACACACTGGACTTCATATTCACAAATACGGGAGAATGTTGCACTCTCCCCCCAGTGTCTCTTCCTCCCAAGTAAGGTTTAATCATAAAGCTCTTGCCTTCAAAATCAAATCAATTCAGTAACCCCAGTAAACCAGTAACATTTGGGAACTATTTCAAACCAAACTACCTTTTATTAAGTGATGTTTTTTTCAAAATTCAATTTGCCTCCAAACCCTGTGAATGCAGCAGCCTACACTGAATTGTACTCATAAGCTCAGTACATGGATGCATAGAGGCTGTTGTACCTACCAAAAGTAAGCCCAGAACTAGCCCCAGAAGTAAACTGCCCTGGTGGCATCCCACACTAAACAGGATATACAACAAAACAAAATGAAAAAAATATATATGACAAAAATCAGGAAGGTAATTCCTATAAAGGTAAAAAAAACTCTTTCATCAAATTAAATAGGTGAATAAGAGGGCTAATTAGATCAAGCCAAGTCAGTGTTGATGTTAAGATAGCCTCCTGGGTGAAAGATAACCATAAATCTCTCGTCTGCTATGTCAGAAACCTCAAGGGCAGCACTCCACAATGTGCTGAACTGGTGGTTAATGTTGCCATATTCACCAAGCCTGGAGATATAGTGTAATTATTATTGACAAATTCATTGCCAACTTTAACCCCCCCTACCTCAACCATCCAACAAGAAAAAACCTTAAACATAACCCATCCAACTATAACTAGGATTCATGTACTGGCTGCACTCACTAAACTCAAGAACACAGACTCAATGGGTCTTGATAATATCCCAGAATGCCTCCTAAACAGACTTATCAGGACTCCTGAAGTCACTATTTAACTATAAGTCTTAAAACAGGCTTTGTACTGCGAGAATGAAGGACTCTGATGGTCATCACCCTTCACAAGGAAAGAACTTCAACAGATCCTAAAAACTACAGACCCATTAGTCTGACTAGTCTTATTTGCAAAACCATGGAAAGAATTATCATGGAAATGATATATAGGAGACCTTCTGACACTGGATCCACCCCAGTTTAGTTTTGCCAAAGGAAGGTCATGCTTACTGAAGATGGTGGATATCTTTGAAAAGGTCACAAAGCTAATGGATGAGGGGAAAGTGGTGCATACTGCTTACCTAGATCTGACAAAAGCATTTGATACAATACCCAACCCGGGCATTGTCAACAAACTTATGGAATTAGGCATAAACCCATTTATAGCACACTGAATAGCTAACTAAATCATGGATAAAACCCAAGAGGTTAGGATCAGTGAGGCCATCTCCACAAAGAGGCTGGTCAGCAGTGGAGTCTCTTAGGGCTCTGTGCTTGACACACACTTCTTTGGCATCTACTTCTGAGGTCAAAACCCAATATCAAAGGCTTCTTGATAACAAGTTCACAAATGATTACAGACTGGGGAGCAATTATTGAATCCCTCCAAGATGAAAACACACTTCAGAAAGGCCTATCACAGAAATGCTTGGTGCCAAAGATGTGGCTTAAAACTCATTGTCAACAAATGCATTATGGTACCTTTTGGAAAGTCAGCCACCCCAGGTAGTTATGTCATTAATAAAATACCCATAAAAGTGGATTCACTAGTCAGGGATATAGCTAATAACTTAGTCTTCTACCAACATGTGTCCAAGGTAGTAAGAAAATCCTTCATTGTTGCTCAATTTATAAGTAAGGGCATGGCATCTACATCCAGTGAGGTCATTACACCATTGTATTTGTCCCTCATCAGACCCATCATAGATTATAATGCCCTTTTGGTATGTACCTGACCAAACACATGCAGCAACTGGAATATCCACAAAGGTTCCTTACAAAAAGACTGCATGGAGTAAACACAATGTCCTGTGCTGATTGCCTCAAAGACCTGTCTCTTTACTTGGCGTCATACAGATTTCTGAGAGGTGATCTTTCCTTGGTGTAGAAGACATCCCCTGACCCTGTTTTAGTGAAACTTTTGCACATCCACAAAACAAATAGCATCAGAACTACTAGATTAAAAGACCTAAATTTTGTTTGCAACATAAATAGAAAATATACACACTGAGCAGAGTGGAGGAGGGGCATTGACTACAGCTCTGATCCGAGATATATATCAATAAGTATCCTGTTTTTCTGGCTTATTTATACTGGTTATTGTTTCTAGCAATTTAAATATAGCACTTTTTATTGCCTGCTGCATGCCTTTTACTGTATTTTATTGCTATTAACTAATCTGCACAGGTAACTGATTTGTTTGCAGTTAAAAGCATTCTGTAGAGTCTCCTTGCTCCTTTATCTGTTTAAAAACTTTCATTTGTGGCTCACTGCTCTGATAAAGATTTCTGTAGTGTTTACTGTCTAAAAGAGTGTAGGCTAATAGCTTTAGTATTGTTCCCCATCCTCCCTCCCTGTTGGTGTCTTGTTGGTGGCTTTGCAGTTGCCCGCCCCTACTGTAAATTTGTTCTGGGACACTCCTCCCAGTCTAGTGTAATTAGCTCATTCTACCTAATACAGAGAGAACATCTGAGAAGGCCAACCCACTTAGTTTCTTTCCTTCTGTTCCTCCTTTCTCCCTTTCTTAAAAAAAAATTGCCTGAATCTCCTTGCGTTCGGACTGTGCTTCTCAAACATTTTGGAAATATAGAGTATATTTTAGTGCATTTATTTGCCTTAATATTGCTACAACTCAAGTGCTCTAGGTTGCACTGCATCCGAATTGTTTGTGTGTTTTAGCTGCTTTTCTGTATATATAGACTTCTCTGTATATGTAGACTAGCTGCTTATTCTACTGTATTACTGCCTCTTAAATCGTTTTTCAGTTGTGCACTTGCCTTGCTTCATTTAAAAAGTTTTAAATTGCTAATTTTGTAGAGTTTTAATTGCATTTACTGTTTAGGGATACACACTCAATTGTGTTAGCCTTTTCTGTGTTTATTTACTGTATTATTGCATTGTTTATCCTGTTTTAACCAAAAAAAAAAATACTATCTTGTTTGCTTGTTTCCCACCTTTCCTAGCTAGTATAGTCCAGATCCTAGGCTTTGCTGGTCTCAGGACTTTATTTTCTGTGTTCAGAGCTATCCAGACCTTGCTGTGGTAGAGGGAAGTCCTACTGCTTAGCAGTTTGAGTGGTGAGCATTGTCCTGCCCATCTAACACTAGGGTAGTGGTTTCCAGCTCTCAAATTGCAATTTTATTAGTCTTTTTGGGCTGATTTCTATCCCTTTCAACTTTCTGACTTAACAACGTGTGTGTTTGTCCATTTTTCCCATCATGCAGCACTGCAGGGCTACAATTAAACTATTCCAGGTGCCAGAAAGTCTGTTCTTCAAATTTTCCCTTAGAACTACCTGGTTTCTCAGTAGTAGCACTAAAATCTGTACCCCTGTGAATAGTACTTGCTCTAGAACCTACTGGAAAGCACTAGGAAGCCTTAAACTGATACAAGCACTCAACTTTCCTTGTCAATAAGAAGAAATTAATCGTAGGCACTAAACAGCTTATAATTGCAAAGTACCTTGCAAAGGTAAGGGAAAACAGCTCTCGTACTTTACAAAAAAAGCACCTAAACAGGCATGTCCAAGAGTCAGCTTCTGGTGTTTTCTCCTCTCCACCTGGCGAATCTGGGCATACTGGAGCAATGCAGCAACTGCCTCATGTACACAGACAACCCTCTCCTCCTACCACCCAACACTACATCCTGCGAGAGATGCACTTACATAGCCAAAATGGAAGCAAAGCTCTCTCCAGCCAAGATTGTGCTAGACAGTCAAGAGGAGAAGGTTAACACCTGTACTACACCTCAAGCAACACATAGCCCTTCAAAACCCACACCAGCAACCCTCCACCACATAGCAACACTAAACCCACATATGCGGAGGCCCTTAACATTAACCTGTCCAAGCAACAAGGACCTCCGAAACTGAAACGCAAACACCAGTCACAACCAAAGTGACACATAGCTCACAACACCAGTGTGCCACCCAACAACAGACCCTAAGGCAAGACAATGTACCCAACACCTTAGTCATAGGTGACTCTATAGTCAGGCACACTGATGTCCCACTCACCAGGCTGAACAAGAAGAAAGTTACAGTCAGCTGCCTGTCGGGTGCCAGGATCCACCACATAACGCATGCACTCAAGTCACTCCACAACAAGTACAAATATGACTCTGTCATTGTCTATGTTGGAGTGAATGACTTGAGACGTACCTCCCTGGACTACATGAAAAGAGACATGGAAGAGCTATCGAATCATGTGGCCCAGGCAGGTATGACCCCCAGCCCTGAGTAGCATCCTGCCTTTGCCCAGAATGATACCACAGTATAAGGACAAAATGACTGACTTCAACAATTGGCTAAGCATCTGGTGTCATTCAAAGGGGATCCAGTATCTGTCTGCCTGGGAAGACATGATTGACAAACCATGATGCTTTGCCAGATATGGTCTGTACCTGTCACTCCTGGGATTCAGGTTACTGGCAAAAACTCTTGCCACTCCTATAGTGCCTTTTTTAGGCAAGGTTCAAAGGACAAAAACACCACCATAACAGATACAAGCATGCAAAATCTGAAGGTAATGCTACTCAATGCTAGAAGTCTAAACCTCAAAATGCACTCTCTCGAGGCACTCCTAAAAATGGAGAACATTGATATCTGTGCAGTAATGGAGACCTGGTTCAAGGCTCTAGAGGGCACCCCTGCAATACCAGGTTACAACTCTTACCACACTTTTCGGCCACCAAACCAAGACTGAAACACTAAAGGTGGAGGAGTGTCCATATTCACCAAGGATATTCACACCTCCAGGCTAGTTGCCCAACACAATGCATCTGAAATCTCCAGGTGCAACTAACACTAGGTAAGACTGTAATCCAAATTGTAGCTTGCTACAGATCCCCCACCATGCCCCAAGATTCTCACTACACCTTTCTAAACATACTGGAAAATATTAAGATACAAACAAATACCCTAATACTGGGTGATTTCAACTACCCTGCCATTAACTGGGAAAACTACTCAGGTACCAACACCTTTTCCCAATGGTTCTTGGAATGCATAAATTCCAATGCCCTGGATCAATTAATCCATTGTCCCACCAGGGGCTCCAATATCCTAGACCTGGTCATTACCAACATGGGAGATAGATGATCCACACCAGTGGTCACCCCTTCATTGGTCAGGTCTAACCATAAGCAAATCACCCTTGACATTCACATCCCACCCCCACCCCCCAGTAAGGAAACCTTCATAAAAAACTTCTCCAAAGCCAACTTCATGCTACTCAAGTCAGAAGTGACAAACTTCATGAGACCCATGCAGACAGGATCTGAAAGTTCAACTGCTGAATCATCCGCTAAGGCACTGTACGAGCACATCCACTCGTGCATGAATCATGCCATCCCAAATAGAACCAAGGCGCTCTCCTCCAAAAAAAGGAAGCCAATCTGGTGGTCCCCTGCCATAAACAAACTATACAACAGAAGGAAAAAACTGTTGCAGAAAAGAGGAAAATCCCAGGATGCAAAAAAACTCCCATACCAGCCTCAGTAAGAAGCTGAGATCCCTCATAAAATCCTCCAAAGCTAGTTATGAAAATAAAATTGCCAAAAATTCCAAAGACCACCACAAGACATTCTATAGTTATGTCAAGAATCTAAATGGTAATGCTTAGATCTGCTCTGAGCTACAACAGAATGGCATTAAATATACTGATCCCAAGGATATTGCCAATATCCTGGCAGATCGATTTAGTGACAACTTCACCCCCCTCTCACCCCCTATAGGGCGCATCTCAATACCAAATGATTGCCAAGTTCTGGTAATCATGGCCACACAGGTAGAAAACGCACTCTCCAAAGCTAAGAATACAACATCCATGGGACCAGATGACATCCCGGGCTGTGTACTACATGAAATACAAAATGAACTGGCACCTCACCTAAGTGTCATGTTTAATCATAGCCCCACCTCAGGTTTTGTGCCCACTGAGTGGTGCACAGCTACAGTTATCCCACTCCACAAGGGAGGATCCACCTTGGATCCTGGGAACTACCATCCCATCAGTCTGACGAGCCTGATCTGTAAGGGCATGAAACGTATAAACAAAGTCATTGGCAACCTTCAAACACTGGACCCCACCCAGTTTGGGTTCGTGAAGGGCCAATCTTGTCTCCTGAACCTGATTGACTGCTTCAAATCAGTCTCCAGAGCTGTGGACGAGGGTAAGGTGGTCCACACAGCCTATATGGACCTAGCCAAGGCCTTCAACACCATCCCCCACTCTGGAATCATAGATAAACTTACTAAGCTGAGCATAAATCCCTACGTCACTCGATGGGTTGCCAATTGGCTTACTGACCGAACCCAGACTGTAAAAGTAGCCAACTCCCAATCCAGCTCCAGACAAGTGACAAGTGCAGTACAACAGGGTTCAGTCCTGGGACCGCTCTTGTTTGGCATCTACTTCTCTGAAGTACAGGCCAACACTAAGGGACTCTGGCTAACAAAGTTTGCAGATGACTGCAAACTGGGAGCCATTATTGAATTCCCAAATGATGGGGCCTTACAGAAACAGATGCTTGGTGCCAGAGCCATGGGCTCAAGCTTAATGCCAAGAAATGTATAGTTATCCCCTTTGGGAAAAAACATGTACCCATGAATTACCACATAGGTGGCAGTACACTAAACACCGAAAGTGGGATGAGAGACTTAGGGACACAGGCGGGCAGTGGTCTCACCTTCGATAACCACATCGCCACAACAGTCAGGAAATCCTTCTATGTGGCACACCTCATCACTAAGGGCTTTTCATTCAGAAAAAAGGAAGTCATTGTCCCACTGTACTTATCCCTCATTAGAACCATTATAGAGTACAGCGCCCTGTTTGGTATGTACCTCACAAGACATTTGCAACAGCTGGAAAGGCCACAGGAATACCTCACTAAAAGAATCACAGGCCTAAAGCAGATGCCCTATGCTGACCATCTAAAAAAACTCCAGCTATACTCTGTGGCATATCGTCTACTTAGAGGCAATCTCTGCTTAACATACAAGGCCATGTCAAACCCTGAGCTGTTGGACATGCTCCACTTAAAGAAATCCCAATCCTTCAGAGCCACATGCTCCAGGGATCTAAACCTTGTCATCACAATGAACAAAACATGCTGGAGGGATAGGTTCCTGACCCGGAGACTCCCGATACTCTGGAATAGACTGCCCATACATGTCAAGCAGAGCGCCTCCTTGGCCCTCTTCAAAAGGAACCTTGACAATTGGATGGAAGATAGGAAATTCACCCCGGGGATCATGTCAGTCACCCTGCTAGACAGGGGTCCAGGGAAGTAAATATTGTGGGAAGAAATATCCAGGGAATTGTTTTGGCTAGGCTTGTGTAGGCCCTAGGGCTGATAGCCTAGTACAAACCTATAAACCTATGAACCTATGAACATGTTGGAGAGACATATATTTCTCAGGGAATTCCCATTCTCTGAAACAGGCTTCCCATCCATGTGAAGCAAAGTTCCTTTCTAAACCCTTTTAAGTACAACTTAGACCAATGGATTGGTAATCGGAAATTCACCCCTGGTCTGGCACCTATGTCTCTGATGGACAGTGGCAGTCAGTAAATAACCCCTATATAATTCAAATTTGTAGAGTACATTTGGGTTGCATGTCTAGGATTATAAGGGTCGTAGTGGTCATTAGAGTAATATACACCTATGAACCTGTGAATCTATCATATCATCACACCAACATGCATTCATAACATACAAGAGTATACAGACAGCACTATATACTCCAAATGGTGCAATACCTGTCCAAACAAAAGAACTCCATTTGTTGATTTCAAAGCTTTTAACTCAGTCAAGCAAATTGTATCCTGTTTGGATGCCACAAAATTCCCCACTTTCATTCACTGGTGGGAAAGATACCATAGGCAAACGCATTGCACACCCACAATTAGGATATACAGTACCGCTTATCATCTGTAACTGCATAACAAATGTCAAGGACATCCACAAAGTCACAAACAAAATCTGCTATCTCCACTGTCATCAAAAAGTAAACATCACTGTACCACTCTCCAGTCAGAGAAATGGTTGCCTGTAAAAGAGTGAGCAGGTGTACTTAACTGCCAGGTCCACAAAACATTATACACTGATACTACCCCTCCTGTGGAAAGCCACCAATTGACTATGTAAAGTGTACACTGTACCAAATTGTCTGTCATGATATCAGTGCGACTGTACTGACCACACCTGTTTTCTCTCATCTACTGATCATGCATTCATAGTACTTGTACCTACCCTATGAGATTCTCTGCTACTCTCTGTAACATACCTGAATGCAATAAATTTACAGAAAAATTGTTAAGCTACCTGAAAAGACTGCTAACCACCTGCTTCAAGCAACCTCCTATAACTGAAACAAACCTCAAACTTTATTTTCAGTTTTCTGTACAACATAACTTCTCTGCTTATTAGTTCACTTTATTACTTTTTATAACCATGTCTTCTGCGTGGGTCTCCTTTTCTATTCCCTTCCCACTCCTATCTCACCTCATGACAATATCACCTTTAGTTCCACTGTCCACACAGTGCAATTTATCTGAATGAGTACTTTTCCTATGGGGAATTCCTTCACTCTTCTGCTGTATATATGGATGTACTGTGCACCCCTTTCATCTTTTGAGATACTGGAAACCACTGCCCATTTTTCATAGTTGTAAATGTTCTGCGTGTTTTTGTTCTATCCTGATGCTTCGTACTTCACTCCATGTTCCTTATTACTATCTTCTGAAATGTTAACATTCCTTCCACTTCATTTCTACTATAAAGTCCATGTCTGGGCTGTGACTAAAATGGGTCATCTTTGGATCAGTCCACTACATTGGTTAAGATAAAAAAAAAAAAATTAAGTAATTGATTGATTGATTAATTGATCAATTCACCAATGTAATTAAACATATGTTTCTGCATATATGTCTATTGCAATGTTAAAATACACAGTCTGTTGTATATTGTCTTTTATTTTTCAAAACGTTTTTATTAAATTTTATTGTCATGTCTTAAAAATTAGATAAAGAAATCTGTAGATGACACTACATTCAATGGTTTAGAACACTGAACTATAAGTAAACATAATCCTGTTGAAACAAGTGTGAATCCCACAGCCCCCCCCCACACACACATATGCATATTGTGCAACACAACAGTTCATTTTAGTATAGTAAACCTGCTACATGGAATTTTAAAACAAAATACATGCAGTTACAAAACTGTTGTTATAGGTTCCCAAGGAGAGCAACATAGAAATTCCAAGCCATTCCTTACTTCACCTGAGAAAGGAATCCATTCTCAGAGGTGAGCTATAAGATGTGAGGGCTGAAGACGTGTTGCTCTCTGTATGATTACAACAAATTGCATTCCAGTGACAGCACTATAGTAAATAAGCAGTTTGTATGAGGAATGTTTAAGCAGGCCCTACACACAAAATGAGTAGAAAATACAATATCCCATGAGATACAGCAACACAGCTGCAATGCATAATGTAGCAAGCAGCTCCACACAGCTGTCTAGACATAAAGACACTATCAGAATGAAAAGAAAGTTGAGAATGAGGAAATATGTGCATTCATTGGGAAGATGAACTGTTTTTCCTGAATGCAATCACAGAATGGAATGCAATTAACACTGAGGGGTTTATAGCTGATGCATCAAGCAGCTGTGCAGGGGAATATTACAAAAGTGAATGAAATCACTGCAGCGAATTTTAAGTCCCAGACATTAGAAATCATACCTCCTAACCTCTTAGCACAAGAATGGCAAAGCCTAAAATAATGGGGGGGGGGGGGGGCAAAGGCCCCAAAATGAGGACAGATTTGAAATATTGCTCTTATAAACTTAGGATGTTGCTAGAATAACAGGATTTTAGTTGAAATGCATTTTCTGAAGAATATGGAGTCTGAAACTCAAATGTATATCATTATTTACTGACATCAGTTCTCAATGATTTGCCACAAAACCACACATTTTATGAAGAGATTAAAAATATGAGGCAAAAATCTGGACATTCTGTGAAAATCTGGACATTTGAGAGCTATGTTAGAAATACATACTGCAAGCAATTGACTTCCACTGGTTTATATCATGATTGAAATACTGCCACATATCATATGTATCCTGCCTGACAATGGGCCAGGAGTTTGTCTAATGCATGTTTGATCTGTTCACAAAAATATCATTACAGGGCATGTCATGTCTTCTCCAGTCCAACAGTTTGTCAAGATTAGTGCTGGGATTCACAGAGATGCACATCAAGGCTGCAAAAGGGTTGAAGCACATGAAGATAATGCACTGGTATGTACAAGCGACACAAATAACTAAGCCCACTGATGTAGCCAATTGTATACACAGTAGGGCAAGGCAGTAGTCTTGCACTCCTTAACGCCAGCCTTATGAGGATGCCTCTAGGCACCTGATGGTTTATCAAGGCAGCTGTTCGGTAATAGAGTAAATGACTGTAAAGTGTGATTGAGTGCTCCACTCGTCAGCGTTTTAACATTGTCAGTGAATGGAGCATCAAATGCATATGGGTAAGGTGTGGATTTGTGAAACTAATACTGAAACTTTCAGATATTCTGAAGTTTTCAGAATTAGGGATGGGAGTGTTTATGTGAGTATGGGGGGATAGGGTTAGAATAAGGGGTAAGTAAGAGGATAGATTGTGTAATGCATGTGTGTTGGTGCATATTTGAGTGTGTGCAGCAGAAAATTAACCATATGACATGTATGTTCAACGTAGCATAACAATCAATGTATGATATATATATATTCAATACAGCAGAATGATCAACTTATTACATGTATTTAGCAGAACCATTAAACCTATTATGTGTATATTCAATGAGGCAGGACCATCAAAACTGCCATATGTAAGGCAGGAAGTGTTGGTTATAGCAATGCACATTACAGCCATGAGCTCTGCCCCACTATTCAAAAAAATGTCATGACCAAATAGCTGCCAACAGCATCCCACATAACAGACAGACAGTCTCCTACAACAACCATCCTAGTATATCCTGGCATCTTATTAGGACCAGTACACTGAGTGAAAAAAAAGTTTGTACACTACAGTGTGAAATGCAGTAAAAATGGCAGACACATAGTACCATTTGGGCATTCCAGTCTCACCTCTGCTTCACACATTCAAAGATACTCAGGGCAGTGACATCACAGCTAATCATATTTGTGCCTGCACTACTCACTGGTATGGGAGATGCTAACTGCCATAGTCAGCTGCTCTTCCAGGTCATACTAGTTTTCTACCTTATGGAAGACACCTGGTGAAGGTCCCACCATCACTTCCTGAAATGTCTGTGCAGGAGGTGTAGCACTATTATACACTTCTTGACATCCCATGCAGGTGATCTCCATGGGACACTATCAATGGCTACCATCACCATGAATGGACAGCAGACCAGTATGGCAGCTTGTGATTCTTGGTTTACTTGGAACTTTGACTTCATGTAGCAATAGCTTAGCTCTGCTGTGCAGTCCAACAAGTGTACATGCAAAGTCTGCCTGCTTGAACAAGCATGCATGACATGCCTTAAGTCAGTGATGCACTTCTATATAGTATAACAATTTACAGGGCACCCTACAGGAGCTTTGAGCTTCTACAATGCAAGTCCCAATAGTCTGAAAAATTAAACACAAATCAACACGTAGCAGCAAAATGCAAAACTCACTGTAAAGCAGTAAGTTTTTTTTTTTTTAAGTGGGCAAACCATGCCACATCTTCTGATGTAGGGGGCTGTCCCCATATCCCCTCTACTTATATATACTAACTCTGAGATCACCTGATATCACTATATCTCAGGGAAGGGGAATTTTTTGAGCTACAGCAATATTGGACTTGGTATTTATTTTCCTCAGTTGTACTTAATTTCTCTGAATTTGAGGGAACTCACATCGTTAGATCTTGTATATGCAATGTGAAACCAGTTTACAGATATTGGTGGATTCTAGCCTATTAATATATATATAGTGCAGACTTTTATTTATATCTGACTTTTACAACTGAGTCATCAAAATGTACAGTAAAGAAACATCAACAGCGGTATCTAAACAGCTTGCAGCTCAGAACAGAGGCAGCGTCTTCACAGGATAGAAACCAGAAATGATATATGGTGTTCAACAGTACTGTGGTAAGATGTATTTCACCAGTGCCATATACAGTTGAGTGTGAGCCTAGAAATAGCCTATGGTAAATCTATTGCACCACTACTTGTCTGAACTGTGCTCACCTGCACCCTGCACCTGCAGTTATAGATGGAGTAATTTATGTACCTGAGTACATGAAACCATCTTGCTGGGATGTTAGCCCATGACAAACGAACTGCCTGCCTCCTCTTCAGTTTGGTATATGATGTAGTTCAGCAGTGCCATATACATGTGGCCATTTGCACATGCATTTTGCATTTGGACATTAATAGCATCTGTCTTGCAACAGTGAGGAAATAAAACCTTCATAACTTCCTACATATGTTTAAGCAGAGTTGGTGTTTATGGAAATGGGAGATCAGTCTAAAATGCTGCTCTAATCCTAAACCGTTTTAGTAATATACAGTACTTGCTCTACTTAACCTGTTAAGTAACTCATCACAACACTATGTTTAGAATATTGTTAGTTCATCTGGAAATCACAACAGGATACGATAATCATTAAAATAAGCTATTAAACCAGATTTTCTTGACTAACTAGCCTCCATTGGTATACCTGCAGTTCACCCTCTGGTTTCTTAGCAACACCATCACCCAATACCTGTTGATGTCATCACTCTGATACATGGATCATTGCAGGGATAAAAGGGTAAACTGTAGTCACTTAATGATACAGTTAAACTCATATTTTCCAAGAATTAGGTTACAAAGCAAAAAACTATCCATTATGCATTAAACACCTACGAACAACCACAGAAGTACCAGTTTGTGCTTCTGACAGTCAAAAATCCTATTTTTAAAAACATATTAATTACTAAACTAAATTCCAGAGTGCATTAAGATTTAGCTTACATTTTTTTAACCTGTACTCAGCTGTGAAAATAAGGAATATTTTTTTTATTTTTATTTTACATTTGTTGACCGGGATAGTCCGACTGGATGCATGTCCATTTTCAGCGGAGGCCCGGGGAGAAAAGGTCCAAGGGTAAGCAGATACAGCATTACATAATACCAGCATTACATATTAAAAACAGATTATTTACAGAGATTACATAAGTAAGCAAGTTAAACAAGTTCCACAGGTTAAAGTTAGTCCTGAGCACAAGTCAGGATGAAATTAAATTCCACAGTAAACTGGTTAACAGATTTTTACACAATCGAGTTAGCCAGGCTTGATACATTGACATAGCCAGTTAATATATACATTAATGCACTTGCAAGACAGCATGGTGCAGTTCATACCACATTTTATGTTGATTTAGCCATTTAGACTAAGATATTAAATACCATTAAATGTATCTGCTGGTATGCAGGCAGGTCATATTCATCAATGTTACCATATATTTGCAGCAAACAAGTTTTATCAATTCTTCCATCACATGCATGAAGAGTTTCATATCAGTTTCGCTGATTAACAACCGATTTGGATGCTGTCACATCTTTTTGCTAATAATTAATGCAACAGTGTTTTGACAGCTCATTTTTTATACAATCAGCTAAGTATTTCAGTTGTATTTTTATGCTGACAATGCCTTTATCATCTGAAATAAAATATGTATTCATAGAAATGATTCCACCGTTGCTTTTTTCCCCGCATTACCAGTAACGGAAATAATTCCAAGTGCTTTTGCAAATTTAGGTGGTATTCTACCAAATGTCAGATAAGCCAAAGTATTTCCTTTTTATAACAAAATAAATTTTTGTATTTTTACTTCTTTAAAACAGAGAAATGCTTCATGTAATGCCACAAACTGACGTTATGTTGTTTACATTCTTACAGAAGGTTAGTAACGTGCCAGTTTTTTTAAACAAGTAACTAACTTCTAAGTTTCATTCCCACAATGAAATTGGAATAGGCAATGTCCTCTATTAGAAACAAAAGATAATCATCTATTAATAAAATATATAACACATTGATGGGAGAAAACATTAATTTCTCTGTAAAACAAAAACAAATTTCAGAATTTTTTTGTTTGTTTGCTTTAGGTGGCAACATGGACACCAAATAAAGCAAACGTAACTAAAAAGTTGAAATTGTTGAACTTTGTGGCCAAATGACCCCCTCTCCCTGAAAAAAATTACGCAATGTCTTTCCTAAGAAAATTAAAAGGTTACAAAATGCTGTTTGTAATCTTTAAATATGATTTAACTACTTTGGAAAATCTCTGCAACAATAGTGGTACTAGAAGGTATGAAAACAAAAGCTGTAGTAGCCAGCATACTTTAATTGGCTGCTACAACATTTAACATTTACATTTTTTCCTAATTGTTGCAGGAATATTGAATGTAAAGTTATAATAACAGTAAGTAATAACTATGGTATGAACTAATTATAGCATATAACACTATAAAGCCACGTTTATTACTTCAAAATAGTCCATTTCTAAAAGTATTAAGTGAGACAAACAACAGTACTTGTACTTAATATGCCCTGTAAAAGAAAAGGACAGATGACAGAGGTTATCAGAAAAAACAAAGCTGCACAGTAACGTGAGTTTTGTTTGTACATCTTCTTCAATTTTACACCTGAAATGTTTGTGGCTTCTGTTTCAGTCCCATCATTTAAACTGTATGATGGTATGTGAAGTGATAGGTGAAGTAACTCTTGCCAATGAGTCTACTAATCTAAATAAATCGTACTGTAATTCCCACAGTTACAGGTACTCTAAGACCGTAGGTGTGACATTACACATAATAAGTAGACCTAAGTGATGTAAAAGCTGTTCCATGTTTCTGATCCTCACAACTAACAAGCAGTTATCAGGTTTTTCATCCAAAGTCACATTTGTGAAAAGGCAGCAGTTGTTCATAGGTTCATAGGTGTGTACTAGGGTAATGGCCCTGGAGCCTTTACAAGCTTAGCCCATAGGATTACCCTGGCATCGTGTCACCCAAACTTAGTTCCCAGTGCCTCTATCGAGTAGAGCCACTGGAGTGATCTCCGGGGTGAATTTTCTATTTCCCATCCACTCATCAAGATTGCTCTTGAAGAGGGCCAGTGAGGTGCTCTGTTTGACATGTATGGGAAGTCTATTCCATAGCATGGGCAGTCTCTGGGTTATGAACCTGTCCCTCCAGCTTGTTCTGTTGATTGTGGTAATGAGGTGGAGGTCTCTGGAGCATGTGGTGTGGAGGGATTGTGATTTCTTTAGATGCAGCATTTCTAACTGAGCTGGGTCAGATATGGCTTTGTAAGTCAAACAGATTGCCTCTAAGTAGGCGATATGAGACAGAGAATAGTTGGAGTTTTTTAAGTCTGTCCCTATAGTACAAGTGTTTAAGGCCTAGGATCCACTTTGTGAGGTACTTTTGCGGCCTCTCCAGTTGTTGCACGTGTCTAGTTAGGTACATGCCAAATGGGGCATTGTACTAAATGATTGGCCTAATGAGGGAAGAGTAGAGGGAGACAATGACCTCTTTCTTCCTGGATGCAAAACCCTTAGTAATGAGATGTGCCACATAGAAGGACTTTCTGACCACAGTGGCAATGTGGTGGTTAAAAGAGAGGTTGCTGTCAACCTGTGTTCCCAGATCTCTTATAACACCTTCTGTGTTCAGTGGATTACCATCAATGTGGTAATTCATGGGAACCGGGTTTTTCCCAAAGGGGATGATGACACATTTTCTGGCATTGAGCTTAAGGCCATGGTTTTGATACCAGTTGCTGGTCTCAGTGAGGCCTTTCTGTAGGATGTCAACATCATTTGAGGAGTTTATAATAGCTCCCAACTTGCAATCGTCTGTGAACTTTGTCAGCCAGAGTCCCTTCATGTTAGCCTGGACTTCAGAAAAGTAGATACCAAACAGGAGAGGACCCAGGACCGAACCCTGTGGGACTCCACTTGTGACTGGTCAGCAGTCTGACTTGGAGTCAACTACTTTCACACTATGGGTTCTATCTGTGAGCCAATTTACAACCCACCTAGTGATATAGGGGTTGATGCCTAGCTTAGTGAGTTTTTCTATGATTCCTGAGTGGAGAATGGTATCAAAGGCCTTGGCCAGGTCAAGGTAGGCTGTATGAACCACCTTGCCTTCATCCACAGCTCTGGTGACTGACTCAAAGAAGTTGACCAAGTTGAGCAGGCATGATCAACCCTTCACAAACCTAAACTGTGTGGGATCTAGAGTTTTGAGATTCCCTATATCCTTGTTTATTAGGTCCATGATGATGCATTCCATAGTTTTGCATATCATCAGGCTAATGAAGCGATAGTTCACAGTGTCTGTAGTCGCTCCTCCTTTGTGGAGAGGGATGACTGTAGCAGTGCGCCATTCGGTAGGGACAAAGCCTGAGGTGAGGTTGTGATTGAACAGGGCACACAGGTGAGGTGCCAGTTCACTCTGTAGTTCATGTAAAACACAGCCAGGGATATTGTCAGGTCCCATAAATGCTGTATTCCTGGCCTTGGGCAGTGCTGTTTTAACCTGTGCAGCAGTAATACTGGGTTCCTGGCAATCTACTGGTATTGTGATTGGTCCTTTGGTGGGGGAGAGAGGGATAAAGTTGGCTCTGAATCTGTCAGCCAGTATATTGGCAATATCTGTTGGCTCGGTATAGAAGGTACCATTGTGCAGTAGCTCAGAGAAAATCTGGGTATTGCCGTGGAGATTCTTTACATAACTATAAAAGGCCTTGTGGTTGTCTTTACTATCTGCTGCAATTCTATTTTCATAGCTAGCTTTAGAGGATTTGATGAGGGATCTCAACTTTTTCTTGAGGCTGATATTGGAGTTTTTCAGTCTTGGGACTTCACCTTATTCTGCATCAGTTTCCTCCTTCTGTTGTAGAGTATGTTGAAGGCAGGGGACCACCAGATTGGCTTCCTTGTTTTGGAGGTGAGTGTCTTGGTTCTGTTGGGTATGGCAAGATCCATGCATTTGTGTACGTGTTCGTACAGTGCATTGGTGTATGATTCGGAAGTCATGCAACTATTCTCCATTTGCATAGGTGCTGTAAAGTTAGCCATCTCTGTTTTTAGGAGCCCAAGATTAGCTTTGGAGATGTTTTTCATGGTGGTTACCTTTGCAGGGGGGGGGGGGGATGTGGAATTCCAAGGTGATTAGTTTGTGGTCAGATCTAACCAGGGAAGAGTTGACTATTGGTGTAGAGCAACAGTCGCCCATGTTAGTAATGACCAGGTCAGGGATGTTTCTACCTCTAGTGCGGCTAGGAATGAACTGGTCCATGGCATTGGAATTAATGAATTCCAGGAAATGTAGAGCAAGTGTATTGGTACACGAATATTTTTCCCAGTTAATGGAGGGGTAGTTGACGTTGCCCAGTATAAGAGTGTTAAGTTGGACCCTAATATTCTCCAGGGAGCTTAGGAATGTGGAGTGTGAGTCTTGGGACAAGGTTGGGGACCTATAGCAGGCTACGACCTGAATCGCCATCTTACCCACTGTTAGCTACACCTGAAGTATCTCTGATGCGTTAGGTTGGGTTACCAGTCTGGAGGTGAGCACATCCTTTATGAATATGGAAATACCCCCGCCTATGGAGCTTCGGTCCAAGTTCTGGGGCTGAAAGGTGTGGAATGAGTTATAGCCTGGTAGTGCAGGGGTGCTTTCTGCTGTCTTGAACCAGGTCTCAGTTGCAGCACAAATATCAATGTTCTCCATTTTAAGGAGTGCTTCAACCAAGTGCATTTTGAGATTTAGACTTCTATCATTGAGCAGCATGACCCTCAGATTGCATTTGTTTGCAGCTGTTACGGTGGTAATTTGGTCTTTGGAACACCAACTAAAAAAGGCACTATAGGGGTAGCAAGAACGTTGGCCAGTATCTGAAAGCCCAGGGATGACAGATGCAAGCCATACCCGCCTGGGCTACATAATCTGAGAGCTCCTCCATGTCCCTTTTCATATAGTCCAGGGCGGTACATCTCAGGTCATTCACACCCACATGTACAATGACAGAGTCACATTTGTACCTGTTGTTGAGGGACCTGAGTACCTGGGTTATGTGGTGGATCCTGCCACCTGACAGGCAGCTGAATGTTACTTTCTCCTTATTTAACCTAGTGAGTGGGACATCAGTGTGCCTCACTATCGAGTCACCTATGATTAGTGTGTTGGGCATGCTGTTTTGCCTTAGTGACTTTGGTTGAGTGGCACACTGTTTAGGAGAGTTATGTGTCTCGTGATTAGTGTTGTGGTGGTCAAGTGCATTTCTGCCTTGGAAGTCTGTGCTGTTTGGGTAGATTTTTATTGAGAGCCTCCGCAAAGGTGGGTGTATGGTTTGTGTTTTTATGTGAAGGCAGTGCTAGTGTGTGTTCTGGAGGGCTATGTGTTCCACGTGGTTTGGTACAAGTGTTGACCTTCTCCTCTTGACTAGCTATTCCGGTCTTGGCTGGAGAGTGCGTGGCTTCCATTTAGGATATATAAGTGCATCTCTCGCAAGTTTGAGTGTTGGGAGGTAAGAGGAGAGGGTTGTCAGTGTACATTAGGCAGTTGCTACATTGCCTCAGGATGCCCAAATTCACCAGGATAATAGGAGAAAGCACAGAGAACTGACATTTATACATGACTGAAGGGGTGGGCATTAGTAATAAGTACTGGAGCTGTTTCCTTGTAGAACATTTAGTGCTTGTAGCACTTTTGTGTGCTACAATAACAGCTACAAGAAGTCTGGTAAAGTGCTAGACTAATAAGCTAGTAAATATGCAGCAGAGGAGAGAACAAGCAGATCTAAGGGAAAAACTGAAGACCAGACATTTTGGTACCACTCAGAAGCTTACAAACAGTCCTGAATACAGCATATCTGTATGCAAATGCGGGCATGTAAACCAGAAAGTTGAAAGAGATGGAAAAACTGCCCAAACAGCCAATAAACTACAATTTCTGGACCATAAACCACTCATCTTGAGGTAGATATGCTACCTAGTGCTTACCACTCCCACTGATAAGCTAGAAGGCTTCCTTCCAACACAGAAAGGCTTGGGGGGCTCAGAAGCTTACATACAGTCCTGAATATAAATCTGTATCTGGACTAGACTAGTTACAGAAAAGGCAGGAAACAAGCGCAAATGCGGGCTTTTAAACTAGAAAGTTGAAAGAGATGGAAAATACTCCCCAAAAACCCAATAAACTACTATTTCTGGGCCAGACACCACTCCTCCTGTGGTAAGATAGACTGCCGAGTGCTTACCACTCCCACTGAAAAGCTAGAAGGCTTCCCTCCAGCACAAAAAGGCTTGGGGGGCTCAGAAGCTTACAAACAGTCCTGGATACAGCAAATCTGTATCTGGACTAGACTAGTTACAGGAAAGGCAGGAAACAAGCTTAAAATTTGTTTGTTTGTTTTTTTTACAGAAAAGCAGGTAAAACAGCACTAAAAACAATCCAAGTGCAGTGCAAGCTAGCACACTTGAGTGTGTAGCAATATTAAAGCAAATACAGTTTAAATAAATGCAATTTATTATTGTTTTATTCAACTCTGAACAGTTAAAAAGTGCCAAAAAATATACTTATCAGCTCTATATTTCCAGATTTGAGAAGCACACTCAGCCAGAACACATGGAGATTCTAAAGAGTCTAGCAACGTTTTTTTTTTTTTTTTTAGTAAAGTAGAAGGGGGAAAGGAGGAAAAGAAGATAATTCAAGGTTAAGAACCTCAGTGGGTTGGCCTTCTCAAATGTTCTCTCTGCATTAGGTAGAATGACCTAATTTACAGAAGGGGCGGGCAACTGCAAAGCCACCAGGTATACAGACACCAAGAAAAGCAATCTGAAGCAAATGAATAAATGCAGCAGTTTTGTTAACTAAAACAAAATACAGACACCAAAAAAGCAATCTGAAGCAAATTAATAAATGCAACAGTTTTGTTAACTAAAGCAAAATACAAAATACGTGCTCTGTTTTAGTTTAATTGATACTATTTAGTAATGGATGAAACATTACAAACCATTACTAACATGCAGCTGTTTTATGGAAATCAGCAAGGGTAACATAAAAGAGAGTGTTATGATATAAAAGATGAAAAAATTCTGAGACTCTAATTTTTATACATCTAACAATCACCAAGTGGGATAATAAAAGATAATCTGCAAACAGAAGTCACTGAGGAGTTTGGAATTACCTCTGTTGATGAAATGCTGCAACATAAATAAAGCATCCTGCAAATGGGGGCACTACATATCAATACATGAACCAAAGGAAGCATATTCTGACATACCTGTTGTTAAAAATACATTAATGGTTGTTTGACTATGTAAACCATAAGATGACAGATGGAAATGAGCAACAAATGTTCATCACTGACAAGTACACATTATCTGGTTTCCTTTGTCGTGGAGGGCAAATTCAAGTACCATGGATTACATCTTTCTGTTTTTCAAAAAGAGAAAATAAATATCTCTGTTCCTTTTGCAAGAATATTGTTCTGGAGAAGACTGTAATTACTGAAGTAATGAAGCATAGTGGTACTGGTACTCTTTTTCCATTATCAGTACTATAACCTCTTGTGCAGTAATACATTTGTTTGGGTACTCTATAGTATTATAACCACTTTAATAGAGAGGTTCAGTGGTATGAGTGCTCGATAATACTCTACAACCTGCAGTGTAGAATAGTAGTTTGGGCACTATTCAATGTAGTATCAATATTCTATACAGCTCAACACATTTAGTTCTGACTACTGTTGTTGCTATTCTGTTTACACAGCAGAATGCCTTTGCTACTTGCGCATACCATCTCTGATATTGTAGTAGCAATAGTGTGGTCCTGATGCTCCCTGTTATAGCAGCAGCTCTACAAATGTAGTTTAGTGGTTCTTCTATTACCTAGTATTTTATTTGTTTGTTTGATTATTTATTCATTTACTTATCCCTTTATTTGTTTTAAAGTTACTACACAAGATTGGACTCCACATATCTATTTTCTGGTAATGACCAGGATGCAGATATAAACTGAAATAAAATGTAGCGGCAAAATGTCAAAGGTACTAGTCATTCTTGGTATACTCATATATGGAATACAGCTAGATAGTAGGGTACAGTGTTAGCATTGTGGAGTAGAAGAATGGGTAATACATACCCCCTTTGTCTTAAAGTAAAAGATTTGTAGAATACTGTCTACATGAATTAAATTATTGTATGACTGTAGTAAAACAAAATGGTTATTCTAGTGTTTCATTATTATTTTAACTACTGTAGTAATGCAAATTCCAACACAGGATTGTCAAGAGTCCAAGTATTGGCAATCCCGTCAACTACATTATTTTATTTCTAAAAACAAAATAAATCTAGTTCTAAATACTTTTCCTTAAAAAGAGAGATTGACTACAGATCATTCCTTTTATAGGTTTATTGGGATAAGAGCTTTTGTCCTTGTAAACTTCTTTGGATCCAGTTCTTACAGTTCTCTCTTTTGAAGAATAAAGGTTTGGAATTGGATTTATTTTGTTTTTCAAAATAAAAGTTATTAGGGACTACACTAAATATTTGGATACATGACAATCGTGTGTTGGAATTTTGGTGTATCCTAATGCATACTCCCTGTATGCATCAGGTTGGATTGGAGATACTGGGGTCTCCACCTGCGGGTGACCTTTGTGTACTGTAATAATGTAGTAATAATTTTTGGCTCTCATTTTAATTTTAATACTGCAGTATAGTAATTCTAGTGATGTCTGCATAATGGCAATGCATTAATGTAATGTAATGTAGTGGCGTGGTACTCCCTAGTATTCTGAGCATTCAAGAAATCTACATGCTGGTTCTGGTACTGCATAGTATTAGAACCAGTGTAGTAATGTAGTATAGCTGTTCTTGTCGCCATAGTACCATTACCTCAGCATATTAGTTTTAGTGCTCCATAACATTGTAACAAGTATTTTGATGCAGTATAACAGTGCTAATCCTCTGCAGCAGATAAATACTCAGGCAAAACAATGCAATGATTCTGATGTTCCTTACTAGAGTAGCCGATATTTTCTTTAAACATAGCAATGCTAATGGTCTCAGTTCAGTTTCTGTCACAATTTAAGTAGCAAACATCAAGGCCATCTCTGATTCCCTACTTACTCCTTATAATGCAATGTGAAATAGTAGTTGCCCACTGGTCCTCTGGTTCATATAACAGCATTACTCTGGAGACCAGGGAATCAGTGAGGGTCTAATGTATTGCCCACCCATATGGAATTCTGAGTCAGCTGAAGCTGCTCCCTGGTAGTATAGTGTCTTGTCTCTCCAACTTGTGTTCTCAATTATTCTGAATAGTCTCCTGTTGCTGTAGCTCCACCCCTCAGCACTATAGAACAACTAGTGTTGCCTTACCCTAGACCCTTACAGTCCAAAAATCACTATACATAGATTACATTATAAGCAAATTAAAAAAAAAACAGGTGTTCCCATAATTTCCTTCTTAGCTGTTAATTTCATATTTCATTTTGTTAACTGGGTTAAACCAAATGAGACAAAGGTTCCCTTATAGGTGAGAAGACTACCACAATACAAATATTGAAAAATTGTTTTTAATCTACCTAAGCAGTGTACCTTTGGGAAGTGAATGGAAACCACTACTGAAATACAAATAGTGAAGCATTGTTTTTAATCTACCTAAGCAGTGTACCTTTTGGAAGTGAAAGGAAACCAGTGGGGCTAGAGAAAACCTACAATACAGCATGAAGAACACATAGACTCATTCCACTTGGCATCCAGAGAGGTGACATTCAAACCCAGGACCTTGAGATGAGAGAAAGCATCACTAATCACAATGCCACTAAGCTTTTACCTATGATCTTTGACTTTAGCAAACTATATTTATCAGTCAGCATTCTTAACACTTGCCAGCACACAGCTGAAACATGCAAATGTTTAAGATGTATTTTTTTTTGTGAAAACAGTACAGTAATCCTGAAACTCATCTGTCAGCATCAGCGATGTTTTGTATTGTTCTACTGCTATTTAAGTAACCAGTCCCTTAGCATATATGTCTGTTGTCATAGGATACCTACCTGAACTGATACCATGGTAGATCAAGATGAAAAAGGCTACTGTCCACCCTTTAAATTCAAATCTAATAGTTAGCTCTGATGCAAACAGATGTAATATGACTATACTGTTATTCTGGCCACATTGTCTGGTGGTCTCTAATTTTGCTTTTTGGCTTACTTCCCAGTCCAACTTGAAGTTCCGCCTTCCCTAAATAACAGAATGTTCTGACATTAGTCCTGATAATGATTTGCCACAACCAGGATGGGAAAGTTACCAAGATGCTGATGTAGATTTACATGCATACTCCTCACTGCATTCAGATATACACACAAGCTCCTGATTGCATTCAGATTTACATACATGCTCCTGATAGCATTCAGATTTACACACACACGTGCTCCTGATTGCATTCAGATTTACATACATGCTCCTGATAGCATTCAGAATTACACACGCACATGCTCCTGCTAGCATTCAGATTTACACACACACATGCTCCTGATAGCATTCAGATTTACACACACACATGCTCCTGATAGCATTCAAAATTACACACACACACATGCTCCTGATTGCATTCAGATTTGCATACATGCTCCTGATAGCATTCAGAATTACACACACACATGCTCCTAATTGCATTCAGATTTACACACACACACATGCTCCTGATAGCATTCAGAATTACACACACACATGCTCCTGATTGCATTCAGATTTGCATACATGCTCCTGATAGCATTCAGATTTACACACACACATGCTCCTGATAGCATTCAGATTTACACACACACATGCTGTTGATTGCATTCAGATTTGCATACATGCTCCTGATAGCATTCAGATTTACACACACACATGCTCCTGATAGCATTCAGATTTACACACACATGCTCCTGATTGCATTCAGATTTGCATACATTTTCTTCATTACTGGATCACAGAACTGCATTTGAACTCAGGTCACTGATAGAGCAGCGATTAACTCAGCTGAAACTGCTGCAACCATCGCCACCTCCAGCCAACCCAATGGATTGTAGTGCAGAATGAGGCACAGCCATGTCAACATATAGCAGCATAATACTGAAATTCAGGCTGGAGGGAGTGCTACATGCCAGTCACCCTCGCAGTCCATGCAGGAGTAAGGGGTTCCTTTGTGGCACTATGTCAAAGATGTATACCAGATTTTACAGGTGATACTTTTAAGGGTATATAACCCTACAAAATTTTTATATGGAAAAGTAAAGGTCAAAGTATCTGATGGAAATTGCTGTGAGTAGAGAGGAAATCAGTAGCAGTGGTGAGTTAGGCAACATTTCCTGGGAAAGGTGTGCAGGACTGTCAGGATATGGCAGACATTACACTAATGATAATTATACCTTCATTCTTTTGAGTACTTACTTTGTTCACTTCAGGTTCATGGAAGACCTGGCACCTATTCTAGATCACAGTGTGTACAAAGTGGAGAAATCAGTTCTGGCTAGGATGTCAGTATATTGCTCACTGGATGCACACACACACACACACACACACACACACACACACACACACACACACACACACACACATACGCACACACGCGCACACACAGGCACACACACATGCACCCTTGGGATGTAAATTAACTCTAAATGGAAATGGGGTAAAATAATGGACAGGGGGAGGGAGGGAGAGAGGTAGGGAAGGGCAAAGTATATAGGACAAACAATATGAAAGTACAAACAAAGGAATGAAGGGACAGAACGGAAAGAGAGAATACAGGCAAGGTGCTGAACCGATGGTGATAAGAGTTAACACTGATCAGAGGTGTGCCTGACTAAGGAAAAACAACAATTTAACAAACAAAGTAAATATTTTTTCTTTCTGAGTAAGTTGGACCACGAAATGTTTTACCAGCAGTCAAACTGAATTGGGGTAGGGAAGCAGGGTAAGGCCTTTCATTGATTTAGTTAACATTTTTTGAGCCATTGCTTCCAAAGAGAGCTACTGAGTGGCATGCATGTCACTTTACTCTTATCCAGGTCCTTATTGGTTGTGACCTGATTAAGCATCGTTAACTTAACAATAATGTGGATCTGTGAATGGAAACAGGACAGCGTATACTCAGGGACAATGAACAATGAGACTAGAGTGGCAACTTGATGACATGTCCTAAGCAGATCTCCACATCTATGCACTATATATCACTGAGAAATGCTTATACACATTCTAAGTAAGCTGCAGCACCTGTGTGCAGTATAGACATTACTATAATAATCACAACCAAACACTTTCCAGCTACAACATTCTTAGCACATCCCTTAGCACAGGGAATACGATTAGAAGTTTCACATTCCTTCTAATACTGTAGCCACAGTCTACTAAGTTTGGTCTCTAGAGGTGTTGTATCACTTTGCTTCCAGTATATATCAGGTCTAAGGCAGTGCTACAGATTCACAGTAGCTTT